>NC_069501.1:988672511-988805011 GCF_027579735.1 Bombina bombina
GCCTTGCAAATCTGATCAACAGAAGCTTCATTATTGAAAACCAAAGAAGCATATACAGCCTTAGAGAAAAGAGCTGTAATTCACTCAAGAGGAAATAAGCAGCTGTCCCAGAGAAACAAACATCCAAACAGAAAACTGGCGAAAATCCTTAGTCGCCTGTAGAAAGAAATTAACACCACGCACAACATTCAAGTTGTGCTACCAACGTTCCTTATGGTAAGAAGGATTGGGACATAGACAAGGAACAACAATTTCCTACATATTATACCCATCCAACACGCCTGCAAGAAAGATAAGGCGAAACACTGCCAAGCTGAGAGGTCCGAGACTCTCTGAGCAGAAACAATAGCCTTCCGAGATAACACTTAATATCTACAGAATGTACCACAAAAGCCCAAGAACAAGGTCATTGCTCCAAGGGGGAGGAACCGACATTAAAGGGACACTGAACCCAAATTTTCTCTTTTGTGATTCAGATAGTGCAAGGAATTTTAAGCAACTTTCTAATTTACTCCTATTGTCAAATGTTCTTTATTCTCTTGGTATCTTTATTTGAAATGCAAGAATGTAAGTTTAGATGCCGGCCCATTTTTGGTGAACAACCTAGGTTGTCCTTG
This sequence comes from Bombina bombina, assembly GCF_027579735.1. Classification (NCBI taxonomy): domain Eukaryota; kingdom Metazoa; phylum Chordata; class Amphibia; order Anura; family Bombinatoridae; genus Bombina; species Bombina bombina. The sequence continues at coordinate 988,673,129 of NC_069501.1, forward strand.
CCGATTGGTGGAAAAATTCATCCACCAATAAAAAACTGCTGTCCATAGTTCTGAACCAAGAAAAAAAAAAAAGCTTAGATGCCTTCTTTTTTATATAAAGATAGCAAGAGAACGAAGAAACATTAATAATAATAATAATAATAATAAGAGTAAATTAGAAAGTTGCTTAAAATTGCATGCTCTATCTGAATCACAAAAGAACATTTTTGAGTTCAGTGTCCCTTTAAGGACAGGCCTGATTCTGACCAGAACTGACAAAAAGATTGCACATCTGGGACGACCGCCAGACGCATAAGTAGCCAAATAGACAGCACAGAATCTGACCCCTCAAGGTACAAACTGTCTCCAGACATCCTAGAGACAGGAAAAACTTCTAGGATCCAGACTCCACTCCAAGAGAGCCCTTGGATACACTCCAATAAAGAAAAATACACCATACTCTATGGCAATTCTTCTAGAAACAGGAAATCAAGCCTAAGTCATGGTCTCAATGACTGACTCGGAATCCCACGCTAACACAAAACCAAGTGTTCAATCTTAAAGTAGATATCATCAGGGAAACTAGATCAAGATGAAGAAAGGGACCCTGACTCAGAAGGGCCTTCCTCAGGTAGTCGCCAAAGAGTAGATACATTGCCCATCGGTCTTCATACCAGATCTTGCGAGGTCACGCAGAGGCTATGAGAATCCCCATGACTCGTGGAGGGAAGCAAACTGAGGAAACACTGGTATGTCAGACTGAAATCCAAAAAAAAAAAAAAAAAAAAAAAAAAAAGCCAGAACATCAAACAAGGCGGTCAGTGCATCACTTGACCGTGAACCGTACCTTGGAAACTTGGCGTTCTGCTGAAACACCCTTAGAGGCCAACTCCGAACCCCCCATTTGAGGTTTTACCTGGAAACCACCTCCGGAAGGAGAACCCACTCCCCGGGAAGAATAACTGCCTATTCAGAAATCAGATTTCCAATTGTCCACCCCTGGGCGACAGACATCAATTGTGAGCTTCCGCCCACTGAACAATCCAAGTCACCCTCTATATGTCTAAGGAACCCCAAGTTCCTCCCTGATGGTTGATATAAACCAAGAGGTGATATAGTCCGACTGAAACCAAGCGGCCAAGCTATCAGAGCATTGAAAATCGCTCTCTACTCAAAACGTTGGAGAAGAGCAGACATTCCGGGTCCATAATTCAAATAAGACCCAGACAGCATATCAGCCCAGCAGGTTGGCATCCGTGGATACATCACCCAGGAACATCTCCAGAAGCACGCGCCCCGAGATATTCTTTAAAAAAAAAAAAAAAAAAAACCACACACAAACACTACTACTGCAAGGAGACTTGTCGACTGATCTTTATCTATTCTTTGAGACAAATCCGAATGTTCTCCATTTTATGGAAAACAGCAAAAGGAATGAAGTCCATGGAAACCATAAGACCCTCCTATATCGATTTACTTAAAAATGAAGTAAATGCAGCTGCAGTTAGATTCCAACTCCCAACCTACTGGTTGTAAAAGGCTAAACCATCTACCAGACAACTAAAGCTTGCTGTAGGCTGGGCATTAAACTGCAGAGAGAGGAAAAGGAATAAATCCTTGACATCAGACCTCTGTTAGAAAACTTCTAAATAAATAGAGTCTAAAAAAAAAAAAAAAAATCCACCCATGAAGATGGAACACGGGAAGACTTTTCCAGGTTGATTTCCCATCCATGGGAAAGTAAATTGGACAAAATCTCTTGAAAAAGAGATAGTTCGAAGGAAGGATGACACCTGAACCATCTATAGTCCAGAAGAAGACCCTTGTACTACCCCAGGACCTAAAAAATGTCTTACTTTGCTGCTAAACCCATAAGCTAGTGAAGATCCCGAAACATGGGAACAATAAACACACATCCCTCCGGTCTATGTTCTAATGAACAGACCCAGAACCAAAAGAGACTGGAATTGAAGGTCAGCACCAAAAATACTTGAGATTAAGACCCAGGTCCCTCTCCCAGACAGGGGCTGGAACTCTCACTCCCAGAAAAGAACATCCTGAACCCTGTTATTATTATCAGGTATTTGTAGAGCGTCAACAGATTCTGCAGCGCTGTAAACCTAGTTGGTATACAGGACAGCTTTTGTAGGGATCAAGTGGGTAGAGGGCCCTGCCGAGAGTTTCACTGTTGTAGTCGGCTCTTATGAAGGCGATCTTCAAACAGCTGGGCTCAAGAGCTTATATTCTAAGGGGTAGGCAATGGAGTTAAGAAAGGTTAGTGTTGGTTGTATGCATCCCTGAACAGTAGAGTTTTTTTGGGAGTGCTTGAAGCTGTTAAAACTAGGGGAGAGTCTTATGGAGCAAGGCAGGGAGTTCCACAAGATGGGGGGCCAGTCTGAAGAAGTCCTGTAAACAGGAATGTGAGGAAGTAGCAGGAGAGGAGGAGATCCTGAGTTGATCGAAGGGGACAGGAGGAAGAGTATCTGGAGATAAGTTCTGAAATGTAGGGGGGGGGGGGGGAGCAGTGCAGCTGAGAGCTATATATTACAAAGTCAGGATTTTATGTTTAATCCTAGAGGCAAGAGGAAGCCAGTGAAGGTATTGGCAGAGAGGTGCAGCAGATGAAGAGCAACGAGCAAGGAAGATGAGCCTGGCAGAGGCATTCATAATGGATTGTAAAGGAGCTATGCGGCAGCTAGGTAGACCAGAGGGAACGGAGTTGCAGCTGGTCTGAGACTGGTTTAAAAAAACATGACCCCTGATTAAAGGAATTTTTTCCTTTTTCCTCTTTCGTTTTACCCACTTGACAAGTGCTAGAAAAACTCCTTTTCACCCGCAAGTCAGAGGATAATACTGTCAGACCAGGTCCAAACAAGGACTCATCCTTAAAAAGGAAACGCCTGAAGCAAGTAGCCAACCCTTCCTAAATAAAAGGGAGATTAGGCCTCAATCTGAAGAGAACTACTACTAAACACAGGCTTGATTCTAACTAAAGCCTGACAAAACGCCTGAACGTCTGGAACATCCGCCAGACGCTTGTGCAAAAGAATAGACAGAGCAGAAGTCTGTCCCTTTAAGGAACTAGCCGACAATCCCTTCTCCAATCCTTCTTGGAGAAAAGTAAATATCCTGGGAATCCTGACTTTACTCCATGAGTAACCCTTGGATTCACACCAATGAAGATATTTACACCATATCTTATGATAGATTTTCCTGGTGACAGGCTTTCGAGCCTGAATTAAGGTATCAATGACCGACTCGGAAAAACCACGCTTTGATAGAATCAATCTCCAAGCAGTCAGACGCAGAGAAAATTAGATTTGGATATTTGAAAAGACCCTGAAGTAGAAGGTCCTGTCTCAGCGGCAGAGTCCATTGTGGAAAGGATGACATGTCCACCAGATCTGCATACCAAGCTATCAAAATCACCAAAGCCCTCTCCTGCTTGATGTTGGCAATCAGACGAGGGAGTAGAGGAAACAGTGGAAACACATAAGCCAGGTTGAAGGACCAAGGCGCTGCTAGAGCATCTATCAGCGTTTCCTTGGGGTTCCTGGACCTGGTCCCGTAACAAGGAAGCTTGGCGTTCTGGCTTGACGCCATGAGATCCAGTTCTGGTTTGCCCCAAAGTTGAATCAACTGTGCAAATACCTCCGTATGGAGTTCCCACTCTCCCGGATGAAAAGTCTGCCGACTTAGAAAATCCGCCTCCCAGTTCTCGACTCCTGGGATATGGATAGCAGATAGATGGCAAGAGTGACCCTCTGTCCATAGAATTATCTTTGAAACCTCCAACATTGCTAGGAAACTCCTTGTTCCCACCTGATGGTTGATGTAGGCTACAGTCGTGATATTGTCCGACGGAAATCTGATGAACCTGACCCCAGCTAACTGAGGCCACGCCTGAAGAGCAGTGAATATCGCTCTTAGTTCCAGGATGTTTATCGGAAGGAGTGCCTCCTCCTAAGTCGACGAGCCCTGAGCCTTCAGGGAGTTCCAGACTGCACCCCAGCCCAGAAGGCTGGCATCTGTCGTTACTATAGTCCACTCTGGCCTGCGGAAGCTCATCCCCTTGGACAGATGGACCTGAGATAGCCACCAGAGAAGAGAATCCCTGGTTTCTTGATCCAGATTTAGTAGAGGGGACAAATCTGTGTAATCCCCATTCCACTGACTGAGCATGCAAAGTTGCAGCGGTCTGAGATGTAGGCGGGCAAACGGGACTATGTCCATTGCCGCTACCATTAAACCGATTACTTCCATACACTGAGCCACTGAAGGACGAGAAGTGGAATAAAGAACACGGCAAGAGTCTAGGAGTTTTGACATCTGGCCTTCGTTAGAGAACTCTTTTCTTCGTTCACCTTCCACCCATGGGACCTCAGAAATGCCAGAACAATGTCCGTATGGGACCTGACGATTTGAAAAGTCGACGCCTGTATCAGAATGTCGTCTAAGTAAGGGGCTACTGCTATACCCCGCAGCCTTAGGACCGCTAGGAGGGACCCTAGAACCTTCGTAAAGATTCTTGGTGCCGTGGCCAACCCGAAGGGAAGAGCCACAAACTGGTAGTGCATGTCTAGAAAGGCAAACCTGAGAAAACGATGATGATCTTTGTGTATCGGGATGTGAAGATAAGCATCCTTTAAGTCTACGGTAGTCATATATTGACCCTCCTGGATCAAACGAAGGATGGTTCGAATAGTCTCCATCTTGAAGGATGGAACTCTGAGAAATTTGTTTAAGATCTTCAGATCTAAGATTGGTCTGAATGTTCCCTCTTTCTTGGGAACTACAAACAGATTTGAATAGAAGCCCTGCCCCTGTTCCTCCTGCAGAACTGGGTGGATCACTCCCATAACTAGGAGGTCTTGAACACAATGTAAGAATGCCTCTCTCTTTATCTGGTTTGCAGATAAATGTGAGAGATGAAATCTCCCTTTGGGAGAGGTTTTGAATTCCAGAAGATAACCCTTGGACACAATTTCCAATGCCCAGGGATCCTGGGCATCTCTTGCCCAATCCTGGGCGAAGAGAGAGTCTGCCCCCTACTAGATTCGTTTCCGGATCGGGGGCTGCTCCTTCATGCTGTCTTAGAGGCAGCAGCAGGCTTTTTGGCCTGTTTCCCCTTGTTCCAAGCCTGGTTAGGTCTCCAGACCGGCTTAGACTGGGCAAAAGTTCCCTCTTGTTTTGTGTTAGAGGAAGTTGAAGCTGCGCCACTCTCAAAGTTTCGAAAGGGCCGAAAACTAGACTGTTTGGTCCTTAATTTGTTGGACCTGTCTTGAGGAAGGGCGTGACCTTTTCCTCCAGTGATATCAGAAATGATCTCCTTCAGTCCAGGCCCGAATAGGGTCTGTCCTTTGAAGGTAATGTTGAGAAGTTTAGACTTTGAAGTCATGTCAGCTGACCAGGATTTAAGCCATAGCGCCCTACGCGCTTGAATAGCAAAACCTGAATTTTTAGCCGTTAGCTTGGTTAAATGAACAACGGCGTCAGAAACAAATGAATTGGCTAGCTCAAGGGCCTTAAGCTAGTCAATATCTTCCAATGGGGTTTCAACCTGTAGAGCCTCCTCTAGAGACTCAAACCAGAAAGCTGCAGCAGCAGTGACTGGGGCATAAAACCTTGTTGAATAAAATTTTTCTTAAGGTAACCCTCTAATTTTTTATCCATTGGATCTAGAAAAGCACAACTGTCCTCGACAGGGATAGTGGTACGCTTAGCTAGAGTAGAAACTGCTCCCTCCACCTTAGGGACCGTCTGCCACAAGTCCCGTGTAGCGGCGTCTATAGGAAACATCTTTTTAAAAACAGGAGGGGGAGAGAACGGTACACCTGGTCTATTCCATTCCTTAGAAATAATTTCAGAAAACCTCTTAGGGATTGTAAAAACATCAGTGTAAGTAGGTACTGCATAGTATTTATCCAATCTACATAATTTCTCTGGGACTACAATAGCGTCACAGTCGTCCAGAGTTGCTAAGACCTCCCTGAGCAATATGCGGAGGTGTTCAAGCTTAAATTTAAATGTAGACATATCAGAATCAGGTTGAAGTGTCTTCCCTGAATCAGAAAAATCACCCACAGATTGAAGCTCCCCTGCTTCAGCACATTGTGAGGGTGTATCAGACATAGCCACTAAAGCGTCAGAGAGCTCTGTATTTATTCTAGTCCCAGAGCTGTCTTGCTTTCCTTGCAATCCTGGCAGTTTAGATAATACCTCTGTAAGGGAATGATTCATAACTGCCGCCATATCTTGTGAGGTATATGCACCCTAGATGTACTTGGCGTCCCCTGGAGCGGGAGTTATAGGTTCTGACACGTGGGGAGAGTTAGACAGCATAACTTCCTCCATGTCAATTTCTTCTGGTGATACATTTTTTAAAGCCAGAATATGGTCTTTGTAATCTATAGTAAAATCAGTGCATTTGGTACACATTCTAAGAGGGGGTTCCACAATGGCTTCTAAACATAATGAACAATGAGTTTCCTCTATGTCAGACATGTTTAAACAGACTAGTAATGAGACCAGCAAGCTTGGAAAACACTTTAATAACTGAACAAGCAAAAAAAATAAAAACGGTACTGTGCCTTTAAGAGAAAAAAGCAATCACAAACTGCAAAACAGTGAAAAAAGCAGTAAATTCTACAACATTTTTAAAGTGTGTATAATAGGCAGAAATAGCATTGCACCCACTTGCAAATGAATGATTAACCCCTTAGTTTCAAAACCGGATTAAAAAAACGATATAGCCGTTTTTAAACAGTCACAACCAAATGCCACAGCTCTACTGTGGCTCCTACCTGCCCATACAACAACTTTGGAAGGCACAAAAACCCTGTAGAGGGGTCCTATATGTCAGGGGACTCCTTCAGGGAAGCTGGATGTCTCAAGCTGCAAAAACTACTGCACAATTAAGGGGCGAAAATAGGCCCCTCCCAACATGTACTCACAGTGAGAGGGCCTTAAAAAACTATCCCTAGGCAAAATCTAGTCTGCCATGTGGAAAAATTGGGCCCCAGAATAAAGTTTTATCACCATTTGTAGTAAACGTTTATATACATCAAGCAAACGTTATATCTATTAAGTAATGAGTAAATAAAAAATATTACCCCTTAGAGCAAGCGTGATACCAGTCGTTATTAAATCACTGTAATCAGGCTTACCTTAAATAAATCAGGTACTGACAGCATTTTCTAGCTTATCTCTCTAGAAAAATTTAAAACTGCACATACCTCAGAGCAGGCCACCCTGCACGCTACTCCCCCAGCTGAAGTTACCCATCTCTTCAGTTATGTGTGAGAACAGCAGTGGACGTTAGTTACAAACTGCTAAGATCATCAAAAAACTTCAGGCAGACTCTTCTTCACCTTTCTGCCTGAAGCCAAAATAGTACAACTCCGGTACCATTTGAAAATAATAAACTTTTGATTTTAGATAAACTACATTTAATTCACCACATCTCTCTAGCTACTTCCCTTGTCGAGAGCTGCAAGAGAATGACTGGGAGGTGGCAGTTAGGGGAGGAGCTATATAGACAGCTCTGCCGTGGGTGATCCTCTTGCAGCTTCCTGTTGGGAAGGAGAATATCCCACAAGTAATGGATGAATCCGTGGACTGGATACACCTTACAAGAGAAAAGAAACAGTAAACCTACTCAGGCTTTAGATACCAGGGCAGCAACATGTTAAGAAAACGCAGCAAAGCGCACGTTACAAGTTCCTAACTGCTTTAAATCTATCACAGCCCTGCTGGAGAGACTAACATGGAGTACAGCTAGACCCAAATTGTGATGGAAGATCAGAGCAATCCTGCCCTGACTTTAAAATAAAAAAAATCTTGATAGAAGAATCATAATCAGGACACCTATTACTTCACCTCCTCCTTGCACAAGAGAATGACTGGGGGTTGTGGCTAGGGAAGTGATACTTATCAGCTTTGCTGTGGTGCTCTTTGCCTCCTCCTGCTGGCCAGGAGTGGTATTACCAACAGTAATTGATGATGATCCGTGGACTCACCGTGTCATTAGAAAGAAAACAAGCAGGTGATGAATGAATCTCAAAGTATAAAAACTGGGGTATTCTACCGACATTTGTATGGAACAGATGTGTTCTAACAACCAGAAAGACAAGAAATAGGTTTTAAACGTACCTTTGAAGCACCAACAACAAAGCTGTGTGCAACATTAGCAATGAAGCCATCCACATGGACTCCAAGGTCACTGCAATGCAAGATAGTAACTAGTGATTAATCACATATGGGATCAGCTGACAACACATCTTTATAAAGCATTAGTGATTTGTTACATATACATATTACATCTCAGCAATCAAGCACTTTACTGCAAAAAGGTCTGTGTAAAAATAAGATTTATAAGAATCTTAACGGTCATTTTAATGTTAAAATGTAAAGGGTTGTTATTTAAGGTCTATGGACACCACCCCCTTGAACAGTTTTGAGTACATTTATCTAATCATGGTGAAATATGGATTAGGACAGGAGCTCATTTAATTAATGCCTGATCATCAGAAACTCCCTGGCATGGAGAGAAATCACGCAAACTGTTTGGGGGGCTTTTTTTTTTTTTTAGCATAGTTTAAAGTTTTTGTCTCTTCACATCCAGAGCAGCTCTCAAGATAAAATTTAACTTTATTAAATTCTTTGGAGTGACCACCTCTTAGATAATCTCACCTGAACGCCCCTTAATCCCTGGTATTGTGTTGCAGGACTGGGGTACATAAATATGCAGAATACACTCAAGCCCTACCGAGAAGGCAAAAAGTGCAGTTTTACTTTTATTGGAGGGGGGTGGTGGTAACTGTGTTTAATGCCCCCTTAAAGGGGCACAGAAAAACCGCTACAATGTAGAACCAACATAAAAGGTACATAATGAAATGCGAGAAAAGGAGACGGGGTAAAAAACATCAAAATCAAAGCTTTAAATACACACTGAACTACACCATTACAATTTATAACTATAAAATGTGGTATTTATAATCACTTTCCCCTTGTTCTGTGTTCTCCTCTCAAAAGCAGATTGCGATACCTGTGTTCCTAGACACCTATTGAGGAACCCGTCACAATTTTAGGAGGGGTTGCTGCACCCAGGATTTGTTGTGCCTTGTCTCACAGGATACGATTTGCAAGTGAGAACACATCAATACTTACATCTTTACCACATCACCATCCTTGAGCAGATAATCTTGATCACTCTTCAGAGGGGAGAAGTGACACACAGTGTTATTAACTGATATACATGTGGGGAAGGCAATACCTGTAATGGGAAAAAAATAAAATGATATGTTTATGAGATACTGGCTCACTTGGTACATTCACCAACTCATTTGCTATATGCTGCATTTATAAGGCCCTTTAAAAACACAAAACTAACCATGAGCCACACTTTAAAGGGAGATAAAAGTGCAAAAAAAATAAAAAATAGTAATATATTTAAAGCATTATACTATTGCACTTTTTCTTACATAAACCCCTGCAAAGTAAAGCAGACTAGAAAAACAACAGTCTCTATACTATACACTAACAGTTGGCTTTTGCAGTTTTACATTTTATGCATCTTAGCTTTCCCCTCATTTACAATCACACCACTGGAAATATTGCACAGGTACTATGTTAGCAATGGGACAATGTGACTAGTTTGGATTATAGTTAAACAATTTGTAAAAAGGTTAGGCTTTGCAACCCGATATATACCTTTTTTCATTTCTTTCTCCTTTTTGAAGATTTTGCCTGTTTCCTCCATAATCATAGCATCTCCTTTCACACAAAGGTTCAGGATTGAGGCCTCAGCAGTGGCTGCTTGCACAAGTTCACGCAGGACTCCTGCAAATACAAAACAGGTTTATTTGTAATAGACCTAATCTAGCATAAAGGGTTAATGCTGCTTTTGTTTGGGACACTTTAGGGCTATAGAAAGCAACTAAGGTCTTAAAGACAGTAATGTTAATCATTTTAATTCTAGCTGTGAACATGTATGTATTTCATGCGTTTCCAAACCAAGCTCATGAGACTGGTAACAAAATTTGCATTACAACCTCAAAAGATAAGGGGTTTAAGAAAAGAAAAACGCAACACATACGAGAACACTTAACATGTCCTGTTTTTGTACAATAATTGCTTTTTTCCATGCTCCCAAGGAGAGTCCAAAAGAAAAATCTGTAACCCAACTGTTGAAAATTCCTTAAACTAGCTATTTAATTAGCATCTAATTGCAGGCTACAACATTTTCTTTTGGCCTCTTTGGAGAGGAAGGAACAAACAACATTTCACACAAAACCAAGAGATGTGCATTTAAAATTTTTGTTCTCTTCCGAATGCGGAAGTAGGAGGCTGTTTTCTACACCAAATATCCTCTTGTGCACACTAAGATCTGGATTTGCACAGATTTCAGTGCGTTTCACTTTCACAAGAGGATGTTTGGCTCCAAAAAAAAAAAGAGCCAAATACCGAAAGCAGCCTCCTACTTTCTCATTTGGCAGCGAATGAAACTGCCGGAATGCACATCCCTAGTGTTTAATGTCTTTTTAAAATCTTAGTAGCCATGGAATCTACAGTCTAGCGTAGTGCTAAGATCGGTTAACCCCTGTTAAGTACCCAGCTGATGAGCCAAGGATGGCAAATGTATTTCCTCCATTCACTAGGTGGGAGCAAAAAAAGTTAAAACACTGCAGAAGATATGAGCGCTAGATTAATTATGGTATGAGATATATACATACACACACTCTAATTTAATTAACACTGACTCATTCTTGCCTACCACACACTCTGTATTGAAAACAAAGTACAGTACCTTGCCAAATTGGTCAAAAATTTGAATTTTGATATTAAAATTTCATATTTATTCCCAAGTGTAAATGGATTTTTTTAGTTTTGTAACTGTTATTCTGTTATATTGGCAACATTTGCAATACATATTTACATGTATAAATTACTAAAATATTTGATAAATTAACAAAATACATATGTTTTTAAAGAAAAGACTTGTCGAGCTGTTCAAGGCAAAAAAAGATTTCTGAAATTGGTGTATCACATAGTTCTGTAAAAAAATATTAAAAGGAGAGTGCAGTCAAAAATTAAATTACAATATTTTAATAGAGAATTATATACAAAATGTGCAATTGACATGTATTAAATATTTTGCTTATAAAGTACATAATATACGAGGATAGTTTCCTGCTTTTGCACTCCTCATAACAGGATTTCTATACGTACGTCTTACACTCCCTGCAGAGTTTACCGAAGTTTAGGAATATGTGCCCCTCAGCACTGCACGGGCTGCCTATGTAATAAATCAGGAGCTTTAGAGGAGACAGCAGCAGAAATGTACACCTTCACTGCTCCAAGACTAACCCTATAAACTCTCTAAATCTGTGTGCAATGATTACAGGGCTAAATTCTTGAAACAGTGAAGGTGTAAATTTCAGCTCTCTAAATCTCTCTATTTATTACAAAGGCAGGGAGTGTAAGAGACGTACGTATAGAAATCCTGCTATAAAGGAGTGCAAAAGCATATTAACTACTTAATAAGCAAAATATTTAATACATGTCAATTGCACATTTTAAGCATACATTGTCTATTAAAATATTAAATTAGTTTTTTGATTACACTGTCCCTTTAAGACAAAAAAACAAAAAACCGTGGGGATGATTTGAACCCAAAACGGTAGACATGGTGTTACACCAAGAACTGACAGAAGAATTCAAGATATCTGCACTCAAAATATTAAACTGCCTGTCAGTCTTTATTAAACACATTCAGGAAACCGGCATCAAGGTATCCGAGAGAACTGTTCAGCAACAATTAGCTGAAGAGGGCCTGTAGCCAGAAACCCTGCTCGGAAACTATCCAATACACTTGTTCTTAATATTCTTTACAGAACTATGTGATACAACTACAATTTCAGCAATCTTTCTACTGTGACATGTGTTTTGCCTTTAAAAAGCCGACAATTTGACAGACTTTCTTTAATGACAAGTCACTTTGTTTACCCATCTGTAAAACATACATTTGTTAATTTACCAAATATTTTAGTAATGTTACATTAATTTACATGCAAATATGTATTGAAATTGTTGCCAATATAACATGGAATAAAAAATGGCTACAAAACAAAAACAAAAAAATCTATTAACACTAAGAAGAAATATGAAATTAATATTAAAATGACGATTTCTGACCAATGGGTCTAATAAATTGGCATGGTGTGTAAGGAGATACTGATGGAAACTGCAAGCTGGATAATGGCATAGAGATAGTTTAAGAGCCATTATAACTGTAAAACTACATGTTCTAATTTGTTTATGTCATTTTTAGACTCGCAACCCTGAGGGGTTAAACACACAGTGGAAGCCCAGAGGCAGAACTTTTCTTCACTTTCTGCGATTACATTTTTTTAGTGAAACCATTTCTGCAGGTCATTTTGAAATAAAATTCAATTTTAAATCAGGTAGTTACACAAAATGATCAGTTCATTTGTAATGTGTTGATTAACTGGAGAGTAAAGCATTCATTTTTTTTTGTTTTAAAGTTTTATAATTTAGGTCTGCAGTTAAAAAAAATGTATTGTAAATTAGTTGGAAAAAAAAAAAGTCAAGTGAAAAAATGTGTAATTTTCTGTTGGTTTAACATCACAAGGTAGAAATGTAGTAATAAAAAAGGTGCATTGCAAACAAGAACATCTTACATTCAGAAAGATGAAAGCCAGGAAACAATAAATGCACTCTGGACATCCAGGAATTAAAACCGTTAAAAAGTATCTGAGATACTGTGCACAATCCAAGTTGCAATGTATAAGTGGTTTAGTACCTTAGAACCGCTCTCTCTACGACTAGAGAGAGGGGTAACGTAGAGAAATAACGGTGCACTTTAGAATGGATCAGCTCTCATTAGACAGGGTCAGAAACAGCCCAGGAGATCGGAGTTTCGCCTGCTTATGCGGGATGGTAAAATGGTATCCTCCTTGAAAGTGGTAGCGTGCAAAGTCTTCAGCTAACTGTGTAATAAATTATTTTCTTCTTTAATTGTGACAGTCATTGGTTTTTTTATCATATAATAAGTGGGTTATTCACAATATAACCATTTAGCATATACCTGGATCTTATAGAGGTATAGGACCTAAATAGCCATTTAGCGGATACCCTGTACTTGATTTTGTTTCCCCTATTTGCTTAAATAGGGATTTTGTTGCTAACACTCCTCATTGCTATATATTGCAAGCATCCTATATGCTTAACTATTATCGTAATCTGCTTTTGGCGAGCTAGTCATTAATATTTGAGCTTTATCAACTGCAATAATCCTTATAACTGTATAGTCTATAGGATTTATTCAATTACTTTAGCAACTAGCTTATATCAGGATAGTCTGTAGTGTTAATCACACACCATTATTAGTACTTGGAGTTGTGAATCCATTTAGTTTCTACAGCAATTCCCACATACTTTGGTTCCATATTCTAATTTTAGACAAGTCCTATTTATAGACTTCACCCTAGATGACTAGCGCCAGTAATTTATCCCTTTTGACAATTATCACACTTGAGGTTCTTTGGTTGGTGGACCCTCTTGTACTTGGCTTTTACGGGTCCTTAGCGCCAACTCTCTTTTTTAAGATATTCTTGCTGCAGACATGCTGCATTTTCTGCAATGACATCTCAGATCACAGCATGTTCTGCATTGGGGAGTGGAAGTACCACTCAGGACCCAAAGTGAAAACTGCCGCTGACCCAATAAGCAGAGCTAGCCACACTACCCAACTGTGTAATTAGCACTGCTGATTGGTTAGCCAGAAGTGCTATGCAGGTCCCATGCAGCACTACTACATGTTTAACCCCTTTGCAGGCTTGCTAGTCTTAAAAGGGACAGTGTGCTGTAAAAAGAGACGAGCGGCAGGCGGGGGGAAATCGCTGCTCCGGCTTGCAAGAAAAAAAAAAGTTAAGTATTCTAACAAAACCGTTAAAATGTAAACTTTCATGAATGAAAGTGCCCCTGTTTTTAATAGTATTTAAAAAAAAAAAAAAAAACGGGTACTCATTCGTGAAAGTTTGCATTCACTTTAAAGTGACAGTCTACTTGAAAAGTGTTATTGAAAATAGAAAAAAAAAAAATGGTTAGATAATCCCTTTATTACCCATTCTCGGGTTTTACATAACCAACACTGTTATATTAACCCTTTCATGACGGGCCTAATTTTACTTCATCGAAACAATGTTCCGATGTAAAAAAAATTAAATCATCCGATCATGAGACTTTAATGATGGGATCGGGTCAGGCCGCAATCCCATTCAAGAAGCACTGTTGGGTTCAGTAAAGCCGGCCAAAACAGCTAGAACGTTCCAATGCGTCCTACCGGCATTAAAGCTCAGTGCAGTTAGGACAGCATGGAACGTCCTAACATCGGGAAGGGGTTAATATACTTTAGTCTGATCTGTATCTAAACCTCTGCAGAGAGCTCATTTTCTTGCACTTTATCTCAGTATTTATTTTACAAACTTGCATTTTAGACAAGTGCTGGTTCAGGCATAACCATTATTCTCTACGCGAGTGAGCACAAAATGCACCCATGAACTAGCACTGTATGGCTGTGTACAAGATTGTAAAAAGCGACCTCTGCAAAGGGCTTATCAAGAGGCAATATTTCAGGTTATAAAAGGTAATATAACAAAAGCTGATATGTGGGGGTTTTGAAACACCGATTTTCCCTTAAAGGCATATGAAACAATTATTTTTTCTTTTATGAGTCAGATAGAGCATGCAATTTTAAGCAACTTTCTAATTTAATCCTATTAAATTTTCTTCGCCCTCTTGGTATCTTTATTTGAAAAGGCAGAAATGTAAGTTTAGGAGCCAACCCACCCTGGGTAGAGCTTGCTGACTGGTGGCACTGATTTTTTTTTTTGTTTGAATTGAAAAAAAAAAAAAAAAAAAAACTAAATTGATTTTTAAATTAACAGTGCTGCGATTGGCCAAATGTTTTTGCCAAAGCTCAGACCAGTTTTGAGGACTGGTTTTAGTGACATCCCAAAGGAAAATAAAATATTATTTTTACATGAAATAAGCTTTGTTTTATCCCCTTCCAGTGCCAATGGCGGCTCTGAGCCGCTACAGAGTTTCCCACTCAGGTGCTGACGGCGGCTCAGAGCCATCGCTAACACTCCCACCCGCTCCTACCGCGGCAATCCAGCCTTTATAGTGACAGAAATCGCCGGGGCTTCAGGTTATGCGCGGTGACAAAGAACAAAGAAAAATTAATAGGAGTAAATTAGAAAGTCGATTATAATTTCATGCTCTGTCTGAATCACAAAAGAAAAAAAATTGGGTTTAGTATCCCTTTAAAGGGACACTAAACCAAACATTTTTCTTTCATGATTCAAGTAGAGAATGCAATTTTAAACAACATTACAATTTACTTCTATTATCTAATTTGCTTCATTATTTAGCTATCCTTTGTTGAAGAAATAGCCATGCACATTTGTGAGCCAATCACACGAGGCATCTATGTGCAGCAACCAATCAGCAGCTACTGAGCCTATCTAGATATGCTTTTCAGCAAAGCATATCAAGAGAATGAAGCAAATTAGATAATAGAAGTAAATCAGAAAGTTGTTAAAAATTGCATGCTCTTTCTAAATTATAAAAGAAAACATTTGGGTTTCATGTCCCTTTAAGTATAGGAAAAGGGGGCATGCTGCTTAGAAGCCTGTATCTCAGGCATCTAAGCAGCTACAGACCCCCAAGACCCACTGTTGGAAAGGTAATCACCTAACATTTCCAACAGTGTAAGTCTTGGGGATCTGGGGGGAGGGAAACCGAAACCAAAAAAAAAAAAAAACTTTAAACAGCTTAGCACCCAGGTGGGAAAGTACTTAGCACTCAAAGGGTTAAAAAAAAAGTTAAGACTTATTGCTAAATCATGATCATTATGATTATAATTGTTTATATGAAGTTTGGCTCAATTTTATAACTCTTAAGTGTGGTTAGCTGCTCTGCTTCCTATGATTACACTAGACATATCATGGGTGCCTATGTTTTTGGCTAACATCTTGCTATTTATGTCTGCTATAGTGTACAAATGTTAGTGTCTTCCATATGATTAGAAACTGCACTTCAACTAGAACAGATGGGACCACACGACCCAGGGTTTGACAGTTTTGGCATATAGGTAGAGAATATTTTGGCCAATATATTATTTTTCTAGAGAAATTAATTTCATATGGCGTCCATCAGATGGGTATCAGCATGCTTAAATTTCAATCTGTTGAAAGGTAATCTTTAAGACAGCTGGCTACAGTTGTGTTCAAAATGTAGTGGAAGGGGGGTTTTTAGCAGGCCTTGCGTTTCACTTATACTTTTATCAACCCCTTAATGAAGAACATAAGTCTAGCAAGAAAGCTATAAAAAGCTGTAATGAAAATAGGCCCAATGTGTTGATAAAGTGTTATTTGACTATTGATTGCCTATATCTGTGTTTAAAGCCTTTGAAAGGGGTTTAATGCAAAGTCAGCCCTGGAATGGCAATAGACTCCTGATCTGAACACAATGGTTATCACTGGCTATGCATATATATCTCCCAATTGGCTCAATGCCAGTCCACGGCTAACTATGTGTTTAACCTATTTTTCAGGTTTAAAGGGCCATAATTATCAAATAATTACATGTTCTAATTCATTAGAGTGTAATTTTAAGAATATCAACCCTACATTACTATGTCATTAACCCCTGCAAATCAGTTAAACACACGGTAGAAGTGCCATTCAGGACCCATGCAGAACCCACCACCTATCCAATCAGCATCGCTAGTCACACGACTCAGATGTGCAACTAGTGCTGATGATTTGATCAGCAGTGGTCTCCAACCAGCAGTGCTCCGCAAGTCCCAAAGTCTTCAAATATTTTTTTTTCCACTTATAGCCCTTTTAACACAGAGGCAAGAAATAGTACAAAGAAAAAAAAACATCTAATGAATTTAAGCATTTGCTTACTGCAGCTTTGCGACCTTTTACAAAATGTACCTTTGTTCATCTACTGTACTATGTATGCATTAATATTTTATTTAATAAATAGAAATATGTATTATAAAGCCTTCTGGACTGAGAACATTTAAAAAAATAATAATTCTGGTTTCATCAATACCTTGTGCCCAAAGCATAAGCCAATTAAAATTTGAACACAAAGTAATATAGCAGGTTTAGCTACAAAACAACAAGTAGACAGGCACAGACAAATTACTACAGTGACTAAGATGACAAAATAAGAGCACTGTAGTAATTAGCAATCGTGTTTAAAGGGACCAGAAATCCAAAAATGCTCTTCATAATTTGGATAAAACATAACATTTTAAACAGCTTTCCAGTTTACTGCTATTATCAAATTTGCTTCATTCTATTGTTATTCTTTGCTGAAGGAACAGCATTACACTACTAGCAGCTAGCTGAAAACACCTAGTTAGCCAATCACAAGAGAGAAATGTGTGCAGGCACCAATCAGCATCTAGCTAACACTAGTGTAGGATATGTGTATGCTTTTTCAACAAGCTATACCAAGAGAACAAGGCACATTTAAAAATAGAAGTGAATTTAAAAGTGTCTTAAAATTACATGCTCTCTGAATCGTGCAATTTAATGTTGACTTTCCAATCCCTTTAAATGTGCATTGCAGTGCAACATTGACATGCTCAAACTCATTACAGCATGTACTTTAAGCACTACTAAACCTGCAAATCTGTTATACCCCACCAATGATTTTTAAAAAAAGTTTTGAATTAAGTCTCCCTTTAAAGTACTATGCAGGAGCAGAATTACTGAGGAGACAGGGCCAGTAAAATAATAAGTGTGATTAACCCCTTTCAGAAAGTTAAACACATAGACCTGCTGGGTCTGTATTACTTAAAGGGACAGTAAGTCAAAATTAAACTTTCATGATTCAGATAGAGCATGTAATTTTAAACAACTTTCCAATTTACTTATACTGTATTATCAGTCTTGCTTAGTTATCCTGGTGCACTTGTCCTTAGCCATCAGACAAGTGTTTGCAAAGATGCTTAAAAAAAATGTTATACATAGTTGCAAACTCTGCTGTCAGAGTCTGTAGGATTATATGACAGCTGTGTTTTCAACTATATAACATTGCTATAAACCTTTTGTCTTTACTGTCCCTTTAAAGTGCATGCTCATGTTTTAGGGCAGGCTTTCCAGTTTCATCTAATTCCAGTTCTGACCAATATGATGAAATGTACAAAATATTCCTTAAAACAAACAGAAAACGTATTGATTTAAATTAGGTTTGTAATCAGTTTGGTGGGGTTTTTTTCTTCTTATACTGTAGCAAATGCTTATTCTAGTGTCATGTATGCTCAGTCTATTAATTCAGAATCCAAAAATATGTATTAAAAGTAAAAATTACCAAAGACGCATATTAAAAAGAAAAATAGTACCCACTTCAAATTATTACTAAGTAATATGGAAGAAACAAAACTCTTAAAAGTTTGTCTTAGACTAATAAGGCGTAACTAATTATTATAATAATCTTATTTTGGCAAATAAAGCAAAACACGTGTTGAAAAGCGGTAACAATTAGTTAAAAAATGTCATTTGAGTTATTGAGACAAAGCTCCGTCAAGAGTGCAAAGCCAGGAGGTTAAAGGGAAACAGCAAAGTACAGAGGGCCCAGAGCTGAGGACACGTGGGTGCCTCGGCCTGCAAGCTCTATGGGTGCCGGGCAGGCAGGACACGTGCTGCTCCTCTGCCCACATTCACTCCCTTTAAACCCTTCACAACCCGAACTATCAGCACTGACACCAACCGGGAGTCAGAGACCTTACGGAACCTGGGGTTTTCTTGCCACCAGTTCCCATCTATTATCACTAACCAGACCGTATATAGCCGCATCTAGCAGAAGCCTTCACATATTAATCCCGACACCCTCACTTTATCGCGGATCATGCTACTGGGGCTGTTACTCCAGCGCACTGTGCAGAATGACAGGTCTACCCCGGGCATAATACGGATGGGATCGCCTGATCACTACGAGCTCCGTTTCCCTCCATTATTACTCACTGTTTGCGATGTCGCCCCCCATTTTATATTTTGTAACGACCAGGTCCTCGGCGATAGTCTGTTCTTGCTGCTCATCATCGCCCGACATTTTCGAGTCCAAGCTTCTCCCCTCTGAACGGACACAAGCAGCTGCAGCGCGCGGAAGCAACCGACAGAGAGAGTGCACAGGAGGCGGGAACACAGAGCCGAAGGGGTAAGGGACTGGCGGGTTCACCAAAAGGGAAGATGGGAGATGTAGTCTCTGAGTAGACAGAAAATGACTGTACAGAACGTAAGCATTCAACTACCCGCGTCAAACGACAGCTGGGCTCCGATCTCTGTGCATGCCGGGAGTTGTAGTCAGTTTGGGTATAACATAAAAGCATTATCAAGAGCGCCTCAGTTGAGACTTGAGAGTCATGAGTACGGCGTGTTACTGGGATCAATTCAATATATACTTGAGGTTATTATTCCAGAATTAGAATCTTGCAAATCTGCCCACCATAATAAATATTTCTGTTGAGGATTGGTATTCGTAGAACTCGTGGTTTTTAATAGATTACATATGATCTTTATGCAGTTATACTTATGTAAACGTAACAGGTTATCGTCCAAAATTATTTATTCTTCAGGTCGAACAACCCAGCTGGAGAACTACTAGGGGAGCAAATTGCAATATATTAGTCTATAAAAAAAAACTTTCTTTCATATTGTTTGCTCTCACTCCAGTCTCATGTATTCTGAAACTGTTCAACATTCTTCATACAAGTTACATCAACATTAAGGTGTTTCAGATTTCACTATTTTAAAACGTATATTTCTGCATAAATGTATTTTTTAAAAGATATTACAACAAGAGACATACAACTCAAAATGATCTAGTGCATTTAGATTTTGAAAAGTATTTCTTTCCCCAATACATATGTATACAGTATTAGTAAACATGCATTAAAGGGACCCTAAACACCTTCTGTTTTCATTTAATTATTATTTTTTTTAAACATTTTGTTTTAGTTTTAAACATTATTTGTTTCTCCATATTTTTATCTTGCTTCTGCTCAATTATCTTTTATTTTGAATTTTACCACTAAACCACCGCCTACTGAATGCAGTGGTAGCCGCCATGTTGTAACGCACGTTGTATGGGATAATATGCCGACTTGATGTGCACTCCCTTCTTTACTTCCGTGCATGTGCATACAAAGAAAGCAACGTCTTAGCTGCTTCTATGAAGCTCGTTCTCATTAACTTTGTGAACGAACTTCATAGATTTAGTGGAGTCAATTGCAGCCGTTTTCAGTTTCACTGAATGATAGCTGTGTGAGAGGACCGGCTTGTCAGTGATTATTGTTAGCCAGGGTTTTGTTTTGTTTTTATTCATAATGTTTTTACAGTTTTTAAAATGCAAATACCTTTTATTTTTTTATTATAGGTGTTCAATTATTTTTTTTTTATTTTCTGACAGCTCTGTGAAGACATGGGTGAAAGTGATGCTGAGAAAACTGTAAGTCTGCTTATTGCTGTGAGCGTGCACGCATATAGACATCGCGCTCACAGCATAACTAAAAAACTACTGCTCCTATAAAGTTTGCAGCTATAATATTTATTGCTAAAGCAGCATATCTTTTGAACTGGCCTCAGCTATTGTTTGTTATATAGCTGTAAGATAAACATTCATTATCGATTATTAAAAAAATATAATATTTACTCTAGACTGTAAAAATCCTCAATGTAGTGCAAGGGAAAGAGGGATGGGTAGGGATCCTCCAACACAGTTACAGCTCAGCGAGGCGACTGCTGTCTCATAAATATATTATGTTATCTTTATCACTAAGCTGTGTCACCATTCCACCCCTCTCTCTAAGCTCCCGGAGTCCCGCTCAAGCCATACATTTTTTTCTTTACTTTCAGAGTTTGTTTAGATCGGACCCTTTGAAAATCTTATCCTTAGTTTTTGATTTACGGCTTTGACCAGCAGCTCAGATGAGAACAGAGAGCGTGAGCTGCTGGTCAAAGCCGTAAATCAAAAACTAAGGATAAGATTTTCAAAGGGTCCGATCTAAACAAACTCTGAAAGTAAAGAAAAAAATGTATGGCTTGAGCGGGACTCCGGGAGCTTAGAGAGAGGGGTGGAATGGTGACACAGCTTAGTGATAAAGATAACATAATATATTTATGAGACAGCAGTCGCCTCGCTAAGCTGTAACTGTGTTGGAGGATCCCTACCCATCCCTCTTTCCCTTGCACTACATTGAGGATTTTTACAGTCTAGAGTAAATATTATATTTTTTTAATAATCGATAATGAATGTTTATCTTACAGCTATATAACAAACAATAGCTGAGGCCAGTTCAAAAGATATGCTGCTTTAGCAATAAATATTATAGCTGCAAACTTTATAGGAGCAGTAGTTTTTTAGTTATGCTGTGAGCGCGATGTCTATATGCGTGCACGCTCACAGCAATAAGCAGACTTACAGTTTTCTCAGCATCACTTTCACCCATGTCTTCACGGAGCGGTCAGAAAATAAAAAAAAAAGTAATTGAACACCTATAATAAAAAAATAAAAGGTATTTGCATTTTAAAAACTGAAAAAACATTATGAATAAAAAAAAACACAAAACCCTAATGCCAAGTGTTTAAGGTCCCTTTAATAGCAAAAGTTTTCACTGGGCAATCACTTTTGTTGTACATATGAGCCAGACACCCTTATTTTAAAACTGAATTCAAAAAGCCAATGTTAGCATGTATTTGTCATTGATAATGCAATGTCACTGATGACACAATATACATTTGAGCGCCCTGCCAAACACTGCACTGTTGTAAATTATCTACAAGACAGCTGGGCTCGTAAGCTTACATGCTAAGGGGTTCAAGGGAATGACAAAATGAGAAGAATTGAGGTAAGAAAATGTTAGTGTATATTATATGCACCTTGAACAGTAGAGTCTGTAAAAAGGGCTTGAAACTTTCAAAACTAGGGGAGAGTCTTGAGGAGCGACGCAGAGAGTTCCACAAGATATGGGCAAATCTGGAGAAGTCCTGTAGACCGGAATGTGAAGAGGTAACAAGTGACCTGGAGAGAAGGAGATCATGAGCAGAGCGAAGGGGATGGGAGGGAAATAATTTGGAGACGAGGGCTGAGATATAGAGGAGATCAGTGTTATTGAGAGCCTTGAATGTTAGGATTTTGTGTTTTATTCTAGAGGTTAGAGGACGCCAGTGAAGGGATTGGCTGAGAGGTGCAGCAGATGAGGAGCAACATGTAAGGAAGAACAGCCTGGGAGAGGCATTAATTATAGATTGAAAAAGAGATAGACGGCAGCTAAGAAGACCAGAGAGGATGGAGCTGCAATAGTTAAAGTTGGGAAAGATGAGTTAATTAAAATCTTAATTCTGTCTTGTGTGAGGAAGTGGTGACATCTGGAGATGGTTTTAAGGTGGAAATGGTAGAAAATGACCAAACACTGGATGTTTTTTTTTTTAAATATTTATTTATAAACCAACAAAATATCCAGACATTATCTGTGACAACAATTTTTTTTTTGTTACATGCACATATTAATTTTACCACGCACGGTAATTTGAAACAAAACTTAACAAATACTATATCAGATAGCTCGGAAGGAAAAGAGAAAAGGAAAGGAAAAATGAACATATAAGCCTATTTGAGTCAACTTGATTATCTGAATATATAGTTTTACTTTGCCTAGCATTTTTCTCCCTTTCTCACTCCTTTCTTTTCTTATTTCAATTTTGCATTTACATTGGATTGATGTTGGTGTGTTTTTATTATTGTATTTGCCAGCCCCCCCAGATCAAACTAATTAAAACAAAATAAAATAAAACACAGAAGGAAAAAAAAAAGAGGAAAAGGATTCCGCCACTTCTCCCACCCCCATTCTCATTCCAAATATCCAAGTATTTTATGATTAGTCACATTCTGGAGTGAGAAGTTTACGCCCATTCAGGTGGTAAACTACCTAACTGCACCAAAATGTCAAAAAAAGTTGTTTTCTTTATACCCGAGATTAATTGCTCTTGGATTAAGGGGGAATATGATTTTATTATACCCAGCCATTTTTGCAGATATTTCTTCAAATTCCCTTCTATAAATAGATCACTAGAATATTGTTCTATAATAATAGTATTGGCCACCATTGATTTATATTTTTGAAAAGATATAAATCTATTAGATTTCCAATTTAATAAAATTGTATTACGGGCAATTAATATAATTGTGTTGATTGTCTTGTAATGTTTATTTTCCGAGGGTTTACACAGGAGGAAAACCTCTAATGGGCCTATCTTATATGGGACGTCTAAACTAAGAGCTAACCAGAAATTTATCTTATTCCAAAACTGATGAATTATTGGACAATTCCAGAAGCAATGCATAATATCTGCATTCAAATTCCCACACTTCAAGCAAACATTGTTATCAAGAGGATACCATTTTTTAAGGTGTGCAGGGGTAACGTATATCAAGTTAATAAGTTTGCAATGCGATTCTCTCCAAGATATTATACTAGTAGTTTTCCCTATTCTTTTAAAACTATCTTCGATTTCTAGCGAAGTAAGCTGGGGGAAATATATTTTCCATTTCTCAGCTAAAACTTCAAGTCGGGCCTGGCCAGCTTTCTGGATTAATAAATTGTATAAGGGAGAAATAGACCTGATACCTTGTCTGTAAATTTTAATTATTATATCAATATCTCCAAGCTTCCAATCAGTTTTTTTTTTTTTTTCATTTATCTTTTTATTGAGGTTCATCATACGATACAACATAATCAGCTCAGAAAATTAAATCATTGTATGGATACACAACATATTAACATATCATGTCTTCTATCATACATGTCTTAGATTTCTCCCATGTCGGGATTGAATATATACAAAAAAAAATAAGAGAAGACCATTAGTTCTTGACCTCACTTTTTCCAAACTTAAAAATACTCCTTCCGGGAGAAAAGAAAAACGTCTGATTTACATGTGTTCCATTTCTTACTAACTTAAGAAAACTAAGTATCTTGACAACAGAAACCAGGAAAGCGGTACATATCACTGAAGCGTGGGGGAGAGGGGGGCGAGGGGCAGGGCGGAGAGAGAAAAGGGCATGTGAAGTAAGAGAAGAGCAAAAAAAAAAAAAAAAATTCATATATACTCTCGCCCCTACTTGAAAAAACCTATATCAACTGTCCCTTTCTATTAGCCAAGACCTGGGCACTACGCCGGATACTATCAAATTCAAGAATGGGACTGCGTTTTGAAAGGGCTTTGAAAAGTAAACTTGCTGCTCTGGTGTCCAGGAACTAATCAGGCTTCCCCATTTTTTAAAATAATTTTTGAACTGCTTTTCTGACTCAGCTTTGAGGTTCTGCCTTTCTACAAACATTTGTGTTTTAATGATATTGGTAACTTCCCTTATACAGGGAGTCTCTCTTTGTCTCCATTTTTTAAAAAGCAAACTACGTGCTACTAATATAACAAGATTGACCAGCTGTCTATCCCCCATAATGGCCGACTTCTTTAGGAAGAATATATGTTCTGCCTCTAACTCTATTTTGCTCTGGAGAAAGCAGTTCAACCAATACTGTGTCTTTGCCCAGTATTGCCTTACTTTTGGGCAACTCCAAATACAATGTAGGAGGTCTGCCCCTGCCCGTGTACATTTAAAGCAGCTCCCTGCCTTTGACTCCGTCCATTTGGCCATTCTAGCTGGGGTCAAATAAAAGTTATTTATTATTTTGCACTGTGACTCTCTCCAGCTAATACTTGAAGTCGCCTCGGCCGTACGCTTAATACTTTCTAATATATCTTCGCATTGTAACCATTCAAAATATTTATTGAATTTTCCTTTGGCCAGGTTAATATGCTCCAGTCCCTTATTTGTCAAAATTTTTTGATACCACCAAGAAATTGAACGTTTCCCTGCTTGATAGAGTTTTAGACCCGAGGTTATTTGAGACAATCCCCATTCAGCCACTTCTTTATTAGCCCTTTCAATATAGTGGCGTACCTGTAAGTATGCATAGAAGTTATTGGTTGGGAGGTGAAATTGTTCTACTAGACTCTGAAAGGTACAGGTTTGGCCCTCCCTATCCTTTTTTAGCTGGGCAAAATAGCTTAGGCCTTTCTCCCTCCAGTCGAAAAATACTTTATGGTTAAGACCAGGTGGAAAATCCATGCACCCGATAATTGGTAAATATGGGGACACCCGAAATTCCTGTCCCACTAGAGAGCAGTATAGCTGCCACCCTTTAATGATATTAGCAAATGTTGGCATTACCTCTACATTCTGGGGCAGCTTCCTGTAAGGGCAGTGTAGCATGGCTAGAGGGCTGAAAGGTCTAATCAGCTCCGCGTCTAACTCATAATATGTTACGTATTCTGATTTAGTGAGCCAATCTATTCCAAATTTAGCCAGGGCTATTAGGTTGTAATGTCTAATATTTGGAATAGAAAACCCTGCATATACTTTGGAATTGCTCATTTTATCTATGGAGATTCTTGGTCTCTTTTTCCCCCAAATAAAGGAAGAGCAGGCTTTATTATATCTAGTTATGTCTTTCCTTGTAACAAGGAGAGGTAGATTTTGCAACAGAAATAAAATTTTGGGGAATATAATTGTCTTAATTAACATACATCTGGCCGTGATTGACAGAAAAAGTAGGTTCCATTTATTAAGATTGGCTTGAATATTATCAAAGAATTCCTTGAAGTTTAATTGATACCATTCCCTGGGGTCCCTAGTAATCTTGATCCCTAGGTAGTTGATGGCCTTCACTTCTCTAAAGATATAATTGCAACTTTGCCTTGTTTTCTTAACCCATAATAACTCTGATTTTTTAGGGTTGAATTTGTAACCAGAGAAGGTGCTATACTCCGTAATAATTTTCAGGACACATGGGATAGAGTTTACTGTATCTTGCAGAAAAAGGAGTATATCATCAGCATATAAAGAAATAAGTAAGGTCTCCCTACCAATCTTGACTGGTTGTATTATTTGCCGCAGATATACTGCCAGGGGTTCTAAGGCAAGATCAAATAGGAGTGGGGACAATGGACAGCCCTGACGGGTTCCTTTCTCTAAAGTGATGTACTGCGTTAATTCCCTGTTCACTAGTAGCTGTGATCTTGGTTTCTTATAGATCATTCTCACCAGGTCGACCAACCGGCCCGAAAAACCGAAGTATTCAAGAGAGGTTATGAGATGATTCCATTCAATGGAGTCAAAAGCTTTTTCAGCATCAATGGTAATTAAAGCAAAATCTTTTTTCTTGATGTTATGAGAATCCTTACTGCCCTGTTGGCCGATTTGGTAAAAATGGTCCACAGCTGTCAATACTCTTCTCATGTTCCGAACCGAGTTCCTATTTGGGATGAAACCTGCCTGGTCTGTATGTATCAATTTGCCTATGACACTCTTTAATCTGGCGGCAATTATTGACATCAGTATTTTATAGTCCTGATTTAACAGGGAGATTGGACGATAGGCAGCTAAGTCATCTGGTTTTTTGCCCTTCTTATATATCAGGGTGACAATTGAATCTGAGAAGTAAGGGGATTTTAAGGCTTGTGATAAGAAATACTCATTATATAAATTCTTTAGTGTGGTGCCAATTGTGGCTGAAAGAATTTTGTAAATTTCGATCGGGAGACCATCAGGGCCTGCTGCTTTTCCAGCTTTTATCCTTTGTATTACCTTATCTATTTCTGACTCTGTTATAGGCGCATTGATATGTTCTAGCTCTGTTGCTGATATACTCGGTAGTTTGATTTTTTCCCAAAACTGTGCCTTAGCCCTTTCATCTATTCCACTACTGGTATAGATGCTGCGAAAATACTTATAAAATGCCTCCCTAATCTCTGCAGGTTGCGTTATTACCTTATTGCCGTCTTTTATTGTTGCTATAGTATTTTTCTTTTGTCTGAACTTTACTATTTTGGCCAAGTGTTTGGCTGACACCCCCTGATATCCTTGAAACTTAGACCTCGCCTTCAGATCTTCCTCTGCCCATTTTTCTCTGAAAAAATCCTCCCTTTCATTTTTAGCGGAGATATATTTACTCCATGTGGATTGATTCGGCAATTGGAGGTATATGTTGTATGCCTTCCTAAGTTGGTTGGCCAGTTGTAACTCTCTTGCTTTCAATTTACGTGTTAACTTTACCATATATCCCTTGATTTCTCCCCGCATGACAGCTTTCCCTGCTTCCCAAAAGATTTCAGGTTTGCTAACATATTCACTATTCAGATCACAATATTCTAACCATTTTGACTTTAACCAATTAGTAAACTGAAGATTTTGGCTCATATAAGCAGGGTAGTGAAACGAATTCCCCGGCCTTCTAGCCCTCTTATCTGGCCAGACCCGCAAACTTACGATGGCATGGTCAGATAACAATATGTCTGCTATTTGGGTTTCGACTTCAAGCTTGGCTATTTGCTGATTTATCAGAAATAAATCAATGCGAGAGAAGCTTTTGTGTGCCTTGGATTCACATGTATATACCCGGTCGTCCGGGTGTTGCTGTCGTCAAATATCATTTAACTTTAATGTCTTGATGTAGTTTCTAAAAAATGTGGCTTCTCTATTATTTGCTTGGCGGCCTCTAACTCTAGACCTGTCCATCTCTGGGTATAACGTGAGATTCATATCTCCAGCAACAATCAAGTTCTGCTCTAGATGTGGTATGAGTTTCTGTTGGATCCTTTGCCAGAAATTTTTCTTGAGTTTGTTTGGCGCGTATATATTGCAAAGGGTCCAACAGACGCCTTCTATCTGCATCTGAAGAATTATGTACCTACTCTGTGGATCACACTCTTGTGTGTAAGTATTTTATAATCAACTTTTTTGTTTATGATAATGGCCACCCCACACTTACGCTTAATGCCTGGGGTAGCTACAATTTCTGCCACCCAATTAACCTTCAGTTTTGCTATTTCATGATCCTTCAGGTGCAGTTCCTGCAGAAAGATAATATCAGCCTTCTCCCCTTTCAGCATTCTCAAGACATTTTTCCGTTTAATGGGGGAGGTTATACCCCCCACATTCCATGACACTAACTTTAGAGGATCTGACATTTTAATTTAATAATGGGTATAATAAAGCAGGCAAGCGACAAAAAAAAAAAAAGGAAAAAAAAGAGAAAACTGAAGAATCCGCCCATTCTCCCCCCCCCCCCCCTTTCCACAGCCTTTTATTATACTAGATACTTCAAAATTTTGGTATAGACTTCTTGCTTTTAATAACCTAGCCACATATACATTCCCTTTTGGGCATTTAAAACTCCTATGTGTTCTTATAACCATGATAACCTTATTAGATGCAAAATACCCATTCAGACCTCTATGTTGTTCTCCTGACAGAAATCTTGTGCTTCTTTTACTGAATTTAACACAACTCTCCCTTCCATAGTTAAAACCGTTATTTTGGCAGGGTAAATCAAAGCTGCTTTGAGCCCAGCCCTGATCAACCCCGAACAAAATGGAGCCATAACTCTCCTCCTGGAGGCTGTCTCGGCCGAAAAGTCCTGAAACAACAGGACTTTTCCCCCTTCAATTGTTAATGTTTGTAGTTTCCTAAAGTGTTGCATAATGTTAATCTTGTCCTGAAAATTCAGGTACCTGATTAACACCATCCTGGGACGTAAGTTTCCATCTGTGTGAGTCCTAGCGCTTCCTACCCTGTGTGCTCTTTCTACCTGGAGCGTGTCCCTATCTGCCTGAATCCCTAATAGCTTGGGGAGTGTGGATGCCGCAAATTTCAAAAGGTCCTGGAACTCCCTACTTTCTGGGAGTCCCACTACCCTGACATTGTTCCGGCGGGATCTGTCTTCCAGATCTTCCACCTTTAACATGAGTGCCTTAATTTTATCTGTGTTTTCCTTCATATTTATGTCTTGGATATTTATTTTGTCTTCTGCTTCTGAGACCCTAGACTCTATTTCTGCCATTCTGACTGAGAACTGCCTAATCTCCTGTGATAAACCTGCAATATCCTTTTTCACCAATTCAAACTGCGGAAGTAAAAGATCCGCTAGTTGATTTATAGTCATTTGTGTATCTTGATTTACAGAGGAACTTTCCAGATTGACCTCAATGCCAGCTTCTTGACCTAATTTCTGTTTCCTGTCTTTCCTTGGTGGCATGGCGGGGGACTTATTTTTTGTACTTGCCACGTATTTATCCATTGAGACTACTAGGACTTATTCCTAGAAGTGGTTACAATATATGCACTGCTATCTGAGACAAAGAAAATCTAACTTTTTCCCTCTTTGACTTGCCCTCTCTCAGCTGCGTGCCTAGCTTCAATTAGTAACTCACCTCTGTGTTTAGTGTTGCTTTATATATTTAATTCACCTCTTTAAATGTGTGCCGACTCGGAACCTTGTGTTGATCCCTAAATTCCTATCCAGCAAGTGCCATACAATCCTTAAAATTTCTATTTGTGTAACGTGAGGCTAGAAGGGCCTTGAACTTGGCTCCAAACTCCTAATCTTGCCTTCAATTCTGATCTGATATACCAACTAATTAGGAGATACAGTGCATTTAGAAAAAAATATATAAGTAAGTTACTTGCCTACTAAGTGTGCCCCTAATAGTTATTTCTAAGGTACCAAACAGCTTCCTCACCAGAGATCTTATATGTCCTATAATGCCACTTTACAGAATTTGGTTACTGCTAGCACAGGTTTGGATGTACTGAGTATCAATCGGTCGTTTACAACCTGTCTAATACACTGTGAAAAATAATCTGTTTAAATATAGTTCAGTGCTAACAAAGAGAAACCCCCTGTTAGCTGCAGTTATTAGCACAACAATCTTTCATACTTGCATACTAAGTGTAACCCTAATAGTTATTTACAGGGTAGCAAACAGTCATTCCTAACCCAAGATCTTATATAACCTATGAAAACCACTATATAGATTTTTTGGTTACTGCTGGAACAGTTTTGGGTATACTAAGTATCCACCAGTAGTTTAAAACCTATCTATTACACTGTGAAAATAATCTGTTTAAATATAGTGAAGTGCTGAAAAAAAAGCAAAAAAAAAAAGAAAAAAACCCCCAAATTAGCTGCAGTTATTTGCTCAACAATCTTTCACATTAAGTGATTGAAATAATAAATGTCATTCCTTTAAACACAGAAGCAGCATGAGTTGGAAAAGGAAAAATAGAAGCACCAGTAGTCTGCTTAATAACACAGTGTCCCCCAGTTTCTTGCAAACTCAATATCACTTATCAAATCCAGCTGGTAAACTTTTCATGTCAAGGGAGTCTAGTCACTTAATAATATCCATAGTATTGAATACAGAGCTTAGTGTCTATTAATACTGTATACCTCCAGTTCTGCCACACATTTAGATAGGCCCCTGAGAAAAAATATTATTTAAATGTCTTATTTTGGACTGCGCTGAGAGGCACTGTCTCTTGTCCTCAAGCACCACCCTCAGTTTCCAGGGCTTGTAAATGTTTCTCGCACAGAGGCAGACAAATGTCCACTATCAGCCTCAACGCTACTAGCTTTAGCTGGGCTTAAACTCCATGGTGTCAGGGCCTTGCCTGTTAGCCTGTGTTAAGCCACTTAATGACAGACACTTGCATACCCTGGTAGCGAACAGAAAACAGTACCTTAAGATTGTGCAGCCACACTTCCGCCGCTTCTGCAAAGATGGTGCCACCCTCAACGCTGCCGCTATCCTTGCGGGCTGTCGGCGCTGGAGCGTGACATGGTTGAGGACTCACAGGAGGCAACGCTTGAGGTGGAAATACGGAGGCCCAGTGGGACCACCTACAGGAATACCCAAGCCGGCCAACAAGGGAAACTCTCCAACCACAACACAGCAGCTGATCCTACGCTCCGGAGGCGGAGCAGAGACGACACATGCGCAAAAACCCCTCCGTCACAACCAGGGGACTCAGGTGTTGCTGGAAGGAATATGGCCCATCCAGGTGGGCTGGAACCGTTCTCATCCAGGCCGGGTAGAACCAGGCACCCAGGGACCGGTATGAGCTAGGTCCGGAAAGGCCGACAACAGCACTCCAACTGATCCTCGTCTGGGTAAGCTGCAATTCGACCGGTTGGTAGATAGGCAGGATCCTTCAATTAGAGCCTAGCGTTAGCAGATAGGACACCGGTCAGCTCCTAAAGATTGCCTTGCACCCGCCACCATGCACCATTAGGCTGTGGCAATGGACTTCCAACGCCGGATCGTAATCCTGGTACCCAGGCCTATTGCCGGCCAAGGGAATCAGCGTGGCTTGTTGCTGGTTTTAGGCCTCACATAGAGGCACGGAGCTCAGAGGCACCTGCATGTACCTGCAGCTACCTGTCGGCCCCGCCTTCAAACCGGAAGTCGTTTTCTTGCTTCCAATCAGTTTTATTGTCCTGCCACAATTCTTCATACAAGTGTCTCAGTTGCAAGTATGCATAGAAGCTATGTTTGTGGATCCCAAATTCACTCTGAAGATCTAGAAACGACTTAGCTATATATAACCTATTATCCCTGATTTGGATCACATCCTGTAATCCTTTATTAAACCATACTTTAAAGGTCCTAGTGGCAATTCCCGCTGGAAATTTAGGGTTGCCTTGAATGGGCAGATATTTAGAGGATTTCCAATTAATCCTTAACTCATGACACAATTTATGCCAGGCCAAGATAGGGTTCAGCAGAGTCCCCATCTTAACCAGCCGTTTAGGTAGCTCCCTCTTATCCAAATGAATTAGAGCTCTCAGACTGAATGGAGATACAATTTCCATTTCCAGGTGTAGATTGGTTGTATACTCTGATTCCGTGATCCAATCGAGAATGCATTTACTTAATATGGCTAAGTTATAATATTTAAGATTTGGAAGTGCCAAGCCTCCCATATTTGTATGTAAAGCTAGATTTTGTATAGATATACGTCTGCGTTTTTGGTTCCATAGGAACCCTGCTGTGAGGTTATTAAATAAGGTTACATCTTTACTTTTAATCAGAAGCGGCAAGTTTTGAAGTAAATAGAGAAGCTGGGGGAAGAAGAGAGTCTTAATCATGGCAACTCACGCAGATAGCGAAATTGGAAGCGCGTTCCACCTGTCCAGTTCTTGTTTGTATTTGAGAAAATACGGTGTGAAATTCAAATCATACCATGCATTGGGATCTTTATGAATTTTTATCCCTAGGTAATTTATCGAATCTACCAGTTTAAAAGGATATCTACCCGGTGAAGTATCATTTTGAGTAAACCATAAGATTTCGGATTTTTCTGGGTTGATCCTATAGCCCGTAAAGGACCCAAATTGTTTAGCTATAGTCAAAAAGTGTTGTATGGATAGATCTGATTCATTCATAAATAAAAGTAAGTCATCCGCATATAGAGTAAGCACAATTTTATTTTTACCAATCGTTATCCCAGATAAGTCTTGCCTTAATTTCACCGCAAAAGGCTCTAACGCCAAGTTAAACAAGAGAGGTGAAAGCGTGCAGCCCTGTCGTGTGCCTTTACCCAAAATAATATCTGGAGAAGGTTCAGAATTTATTAATAGATTGGAGATTGGATTTTGATAGATTGTGTGGATCATTGTTAGGAAGTTACCCATAAAACCAAAAGTTGCTAAAGAACAAAATAGATGATCCCAGTTAATGAGATCAAAAGCCTTTTCAGCATCGATCGCCACTAAGGCCATATTAGATCTTTCTCGACACGTTTTGCCCTTATTTTCTAACCAGAAAAAATCCAAAACTGTCAAGACTCGACGTATGATTTTGGACAC
Organism: Bombina bombina; assembly: GCF_027579735.1. Taxonomy (NCBI): domain Eukaryota; kingdom Metazoa; phylum Chordata; class Amphibia; order Anura; family Bombinatoridae; genus Bombina; species Bombina bombina. The sequence continues at coordinate 988,705,923 of NC_069501.1, forward strand.
ATTTCTACCTGGCATAAAACCAACTTGATCCGCATGGACCAGATTTCCAATACAACTTTTCAATCTATTTGCTAAAATTGATGTGAGAATCTTATAGTCACAATTTAATAGTGATATAGGCCTATATGCTGCCATGTTTTCTGGATCTTTATTCTTTTTCGGTATGAGGGTAATTAAAGATGCCGAAAAATATCTAGATGGTTTCTTATTTTCTATGTAATAAGAATTGAACAGCTTCACCAGAGTTTCCGGGACATATTCCAGAAGAATTTTATATAATTCCATTGGCAATTGGTCAGGGCCAGGTGCCTTAGATGTTTTAGCCGCCTTAATCTGCTTTGCAACTTCTTCCACTGTAATCGGTGCATTTAATAACTCAAGCTCTTGACTAGATATCTTGGGTAATTTAAGACTATTCCAGAAGTTTAATTTATTTTGATCATTTATTTCCTCTTTCTTATAAATCTCTTTATAAAATTCATAAAAGGCTTCTTTAATTTCCGCAGGATTGGTGATATTTTTACCTGCTACTCTAATTTTATTAATTCTTCTATTACTCTGTCTATGTCTAATTAGATTAGCAAGATACCTAGCAGATCTTCCATAGTTCCCTTGATATCTAGCTCTCAGTTTTAAGTCTTCTTGGGTAGTCTTGTGTTTAATATATAGATCCCTTTCATTTGTTTTCTCAGAATAGTTATCCCAAGTTTGTTTAGTAGGATCCCTAATATATACCTCATAGGCATTCCTAATTTGATTTGTTAACTGAGTTTCTCGGGCCTTACAAATTCTTTTTAGCTTACATAGATATGCTTTTATTTCACCCCTAATGGCTGCCTTAAATGCTTCCCAGAATATTTCTGGTTTAAACCAGAAGGAGATATTATTATTCTTATATTCATTCCATTTCTCTCGCAACCAATTAGTGAATTGTAGATTATTTATTAGATAGGAGGGAAAGAAAAGTCTAGAAAAATTAGGTCCGGAATTTACACCCGTTTTGATTCGTAACGAGATGATTGCATGATCAGAAATAATTATATCTCTGATACCTGTTTTAATAACTTGGTTTAATAAAAGTTCTGATACCAGAAACATATCTATACGGGAAAGAGTGTTAAATGTTTTGGATTCGCATGTAAATGCTCTTATATCGGGGAATTGTACGCGCCAAACGTCCGAGAGCCCAAGATCCATCATAAATTTGGACAAGATCCGATTCTTCCCAAACTCAGATTTGTTAACACATTTAAACCTATCTAATCGAGGCCTATGAGCAATATTAAAATCTCCCCCGATAATTATTCCTTGATTACTATAATACATTAACTTAGATTTCAAATTCTCCCAGAAAATTTTTTCTGGTTTATTGGGGCCATAAACATTACAGAGGACCAATTTTAGATCATGTATCCGTACTTCTAAGATAATATATCTCCCTTCTTGATCTATAATTTGGGAGAGAATATCACATTGAAAATTCTTATTAAATAAAATCGCCACTCCCCTTTTCCTGCCACAATATGGTGAATATATTACATTACCTACCCATCTAGATTTTAGTTTTAGAGCTTCCTCTGGTTTTAAATGCGTTTCCTGTAGGAAAACTATTTGCGGATTAAGAGAGTTTAGGTGTCTAATAATTGCTTTTCTTTTAATTGGAGATGTTATTCCCCCCACATTCCAGGATAAAAAATTAAGTTCATTTATACTCATATTATTCTGCTAGGAGTGTGTCGTTGTGCTTCTTTGAGAAAAATCATAAAAGGGATGAGGTGAGGTGGGGGGGGGGGGTGAGGTGGAGGAGGAAAAAAAAAAAAGGAAACCCCTTCTCATACATACAACATTCATACAAGCATCCCAGCCAAGCACCATACTTAAATCTAAAAAAGAACAAGTAAAAATTAAACCTAGAATTCTATTCATTCTAATTGAGTTTAAGTTCTTTACATAGTGTTTGAGCTGCTTCAGGTTCTGTAATTATTTGGGTGATATCATTGATTTTAACTATTATTTTTGCTGGATAAACCAATTTTGCTTGTAATTTAGCATTGATAAATTTAGAGCAGAACGGTGCCATAATTCTCCGTTTTGCCGAAGTTTCTGTAGAAAAGTCTTGAAATAGAAGTAATTTATGTTGGTTTATTTTGCACTCCTGAATTTTACGATAATTCTGCATTATTAAAGTCTTATCTTGGAAGTTAAGAAATTTTATTATAATTGGTCTGGGTCTAGCAGGTCCTGAAAGGTTCTCCTTAACTGCTCCTAGCCTGTGTGCTCTTTCTATTAATAGAGGCGGTTGGTTCTGTAAGCCCACACATTGTGGTAGTAAAACTGATGCAAAATGTATGAGGTCATTAAACTCAGTGCTTTCAGGCAGGCCCACTACTTTTAGATTATTGCGTCTGGATCTGTCTTCAAGATCTTCGATCTTGGCTTGCATGGTAGCTATTTTTTTTCATGATCCGCTACTGTTATATCTTGGTTATTTAATAAGTCCTCTAAGTTGGACACTAGATGTTGATAAGTAAAATAAAGATATAAGTCAAGTGTGACCCCATGACATCAGGCATGCAGTGTTAGGGGTAATGATGTTATCAAAAATTATAGAAATTTGGGGATAGAGATTTTGAAAAAAAGGGGGAAAATAAGGATCTTAGTTTAGGAGAATATTATCTTAAAGTGAAAGTAAATCCTAGCGTTTTACAAATGCTAGGATTGACTTTTGAAACAAATAAAGGGGGCTTTCATTCATGAAGCATAAGATACTTCATGTAGAAAGCTCCTTTATTTGTTTTAACTAGTGATGTCGCGAATAGTTCGCTGGCGGACATAGCTTGTTCGCGTTCGCCGCGGCGGGCGGACATATGCAATGTTTGATCCGCCCCCTATTCGTCATCATCGAGTAAACTTTGTCCCTGTATCTCACAGTCTGCAGACACATTTCAGCCAATCAGCAGCAGACACTCCCTCCCAGACCCTCCCAGCTCCTGGGCAGCAGCCATTTTAGATTCATTCTGATCCTGCATTCTTAGTGAGAGGAGGGATAGTGTAGCTGCTGATGATTTTATAGGGAAATTGATAGCTAGGCTAGTGTATTCAGTGTCCACTACAGTCCTGAAGGACTCATCTGATCTCTGCTGTAAGGACAGCACCCCAAAAAGCCCTTTTTAGGGCTAGAACATCTTTTTTTTTTTTTGCCTGTGTAATTTTGACTGTGAAACATCAGTCTGCTAGTGTAATCTAATTGCAGTTGCCTGCCTGCAGTGCCACCACTCATATCTGTTATAACAGTAGTGTAAATTTTGTAAAAAAAAACTTTTTTGACTGTGAAACATCAGTCTGCTAGTGTAATCTAATTGCAGTTGCCTGCCAGTGTGTGTGCCAGGCTCACTTGCTAAGTGCCACCACTCATATCTGTTGTAACAGTAGTGTAAATTTTGTAAAAAAAAACTTTTTTGACTTTGAAACATCAGTCTGCTAGTGTAATCTAATTCTAGTTGCCTGCCTGCCAGCGTGTGTGCCAGGCCCACTTGCCAACTAGTGCCACCACTCATATCTGTTGTAACAGTAGTGTAAATTTTTTAAAAAAAAACTTTTTTGACTGTGAAACATCAGTCTGCTAGTGTAATCTAATTGCAGTTGCCTGCCTGCCAGCGTGTGTGCCAGGCCCACTTGCCAACTAGTGCCACCACTCATATCTGTTGTAACAGTAGTGTAATTTAAAAAAAAAAACAAAACTTTTTTGACTGTGAAACAGTCTGCTAGTGTAATCTAATTGCAGTTGCCTGCCTGCCTGCCAGCGTGTGTGCCAGGCCCACTTGCCAACTAGTGCCAACACTCATATCTGTTGTAACAGTAGTGTAAATTTAAAAAAAAAAAACTTTTTTGACTGTGAAACATTAGTCTGCTAGTGTAATCTAATAGCAGTTGCCTGCCTGCCAGCGTGTGTGCCAGGCCCACTTGCCAACTAGTGCCACCACTCATATCTGTTGTAACAGTAATGTAAATTTTGTAAAAAAAAACTTTTTTGACTGTGAAACATCAGTCTGCTAGTGTAATCTAATTGCAGTTGCCTGCCTGCCTGCCAGGGGTTGACTTGCCTGAAAGCAGAGAGTCACACCTGACCAGCACTCCTGTCCGCCCTGAACGCACAGGTGGATCAGTGGCTCACTCCGCACCAACTGGAGATTGGCAAAGGGGTTTCGGACAACGGAAGTAATTTGGTGGCGGCATTGAAATTGGGCAAGTTGACACATGTGCCGTGCATGGCACATGTGTGTAATCTGATCGTACAATGCTTTGTGCATAAGTACCCAGGCTTACAGGACATCCTGAAGCAGGCCAGGAAGGTGTGTGGCCATTTGAGGCATTTCTACACGGCCATGGTGCACTTTTCCGATATCCAGCAGCGAAACAACATGCCAGTGAGGCGCTTGATTTGCGACAGCCCAACACGTTGGAATTCAACACTCCTAATGTTCGGCCACCTGCTCCAACAAGAAAAAGCCATTAACGAGTATTTGTATGACCGGGGTGCTAGGACAGCCTCTGTGGAGCTGGGAATTTTTTTGCCACGTTACTGGGCGCTCATGCGCAATGCCTGTAGGCTCATGCGTCCTTTTGAGGAGGTGACAAACCTAGTCAGTCGCACCAAAGGCACCATCAGCGACATCATACCATTTGTTTTCTTCCTGGAGCATGCCTTGCGATGAGTGCTGGATCAACCCGTAGATGAGCGTGAAGAGGAAGAGTTGTGGTCACCATCACCACCAGAAACAGCCTTATCAGCATCGCTTGCTGGACCTGCGGAAACGCTGGAAGAGGATTGTGAGGAAGAGGAGTCAGAGGAGGAATGTGGCTTTGAGGAGGAGGATGAAGACCAACCACAACAGGCATCCCAGGGTGCTCGTTGTCACCTATCTGGTACCCGTGGTGTTGTACGTGGCTGGGGGGAAGAAGATACCTTCAGTGACATCACTGAGGATGAGGAACGGGACATGACAAACTCGGCATCCAACCTTGTGCAAATGGGGTCTTTCATGCTGTCGTGCCTGTTGAGGGACCCTCGTATAAAAAAGCTGAAGGAGAACAACCTGTACTGGGTGTCCACGCTACTAGACCCAAGGTATAAGCATAAAGTGTCAGAAATGTTACTGAATTACAACAAGTCGGAAAGGATGCAGCATTTCCAAAATAAATTAAAAAGTATGCTTTACACAGCGTATAAGGGTGATGTCACAGCACAACGTGAATCTAACAGGGGAAGAGCAGAAAGTAATCCTCCGACTCCCACGACCACGCCAGGACAGGACGCTTTACAGATGTGTTGTTGATGGAGGACATGCAGAGCTTTTTAACTCCTATGCTTTGCCATAGCCCTTCGGGGTCCACCCTCAGAGAACGACTCGACCGACAGGTAGCAGACTACCTCGCCTTAACTGCAGATCTCGACACTCTGAGGAGCGATGAACCCCTTGACTACTGGGAGTGCAGGCTTGACCTGTGGCCTGAGCTATCCCAATTTGCAATAGAACTTCTTGTTCTGCCCCGCTTCAAGTGTCCTGTCAGAAAGGACCTTCAGTGCAGCAGGAGGTATTGTCACTGAGAAGAGAAGTCGCCTAGGTCAAAAAAGTCTAGATTACCTCACCTTTATTAAGATGAATGAGGGATGGATCCCGAAGGGACTGACATTGGGCGATACATTTGAGTAAAAAAGGCCTGATGACATGAGCTGCCTTAGGCTAAAAATGGTCCACACGCTGCTGTATTTTATCTTCAAATGCCGGATGACTTGCGTGACTTATCCGCCACCAACTAGGGTTCAAGCCGCAATGTTTAGGGCACTTTCTGCCTGGGAAAGAAACATCAATTTTTCTGGCCGCTGCTACAGCAACAATACCTAATTTTTCAGGCATGTGTACATGCCAAATTTTTACATGCCAAATTTTTCTGGCCTCTGGTGCTGCACTGTGGCTTCAAAAACAAAACAAAAAAAAAGACACTTAACAGGATTAAACTGATAGGAATAGTACTACTTAACACACCACTCCTATCTGGTGGCACATTAGATTGCACGCGCAGTGCCCCAAATTTGAAGTAGGAGGACCGACCAAGCATCTTTTTCCATCTCCCGGTTCCTAAAATCCATGCCATATACACATCCCCTGATAGGGGACACCGCAGTGGAAGGTACCCAGCCGAAATTTCTTTGCACAAAAGGCAATCCCCAACCTGTACTCGATTGTGCAAAGGAAGTAACCTTACCATGGGTCACAGACCGCACGTCTTGTAATTCTCTGTCTGGGAAATTATATATCTATCAAATCTATCTATTTATCTATCAAATCTATCTAACTATCAATCGTTTCTATCAAATGTATATTGCATCTATTGATCTATGTAATCTATGTATCTATCTATCTATCAAATCTATCTATCTCGTGGCCCGACGGTTTTGTGACAGCCACTTGTATTTCAGCCAAATGTCCGTCGGACAAATGGCCGTCGGACAAATGGCCGTCGGCTAAAAGTCCAGCCACGATTGCACGCGCAGTGCCCCAAATTTTAAGTAGGAGGACCGACCAAGCATCTTTCTCCATCTCCCGGTTCCTAAAATCCATGCCATATACACCTCCCCCGATAGGGGGAGTAACAGGTATTAAACTGATCAGAATAGTACTACTTAACACACCACTCATATCTGGTGCCACAGTAGATTGCACGCACAGTGCCCCAAATTTGAAGTAGGAGGACCGACCAAGCATCTTTTTCCATCTCCCGGTTCCTAAAATCCATGCCATATACACCTCCCCTGGCGCCGCAACTGCCTCTGGGAACCTTACCATGGGTCCCAGACCGCACGTCTTGTAATTCTCTGTCTGGGAAATTATATATCTATCAAATCTATCTATTTATCTATCAAATCTATCGTATCTATCAAATGTATATTGCATCTATTGATCTATCTATCTAATCTATGTATCTATCAAATCTATCTATCTCGTGGTTGTGCAAATGGACTGTTTGCGGTTGTTTGCGGTGCGTTAAACGGGGAGTTTGGTCTGTCACTGTGAAGCGGGCGTAACCCTTACACTACCTGATCGATACAACATCATACCTGATTTTTTAAAGCACGTTATTCCAAACAATTTAGGAATGTTAGGTGATTTATGCCCTTTATGGCTTAAAAACAGACTCTGCATCAACTATGTAATTTTCCGTGGGAGTTTTGCCATGGATCCCCCTCCGGTATGCCACAGTCCAGGTGTTAGTCCCCTTGAAACAACTTTTCCATCACTATTGTGGCCAGAAAGAATCCCTGTGGGTTTTAAAATTCGCCTGCCTATTGAAGTCAATGGCGGTTCGCCCAGTTCGCCCGTTCGCGAACAGTTGCAGAAGTTCGAGTCCACCGTTCGTGAACGGAAAATTTTAAGTTTGCGACATCACTAGTTTTAACCGATCGCCATTTTTAGCTGCTACAGCAGCCCACGGCGAAATTTTTTTTTGCTAACAGGTGACGATTTCACCTCTTAGCCAATAGCCGTGCGGTAAATCTGGCTCCCATGGGCGCCAAGCTGGATTTAACGCACAGCTATTGGCTAAGAGGTGAAAACGTCACCTCTTAGCAAAAACATTTTTTAGACCTGGGTTGCTGTAGCAGCTAAAAACGGCGATCGGTTAAAACAAATAAAGGAGCTTTCTACATGAAGTATCTTATACTTCATGAATGAAAGTCCCCTTTATTTGTTTCAAAAGTCAATCCTAGCGTTTTTAGCAATGGATCAAGGAGGGAGTTTAATGTGTGATAAACTTGTATATACAAGAATTCCCAGAAGAGGCAAAAGGGAGTAGGTAAATAGGGTGGTAGTTTGATGGGGATGTTGGATCAAGAGAAGGTTTTTTGAGGATTGGTATGACTAGTGCATGTTTAAGGGATGAGGGAAATATAGCAGTGCTGAGGGAAAGACTGAAAATATGTGTGAGGATTGGAGTAAGAGTAGGAGAGAGGTAGGGCATTTCTGAGGGTATGGAATCGAAGGGACAGGTAGTGAGGTGAGAGGAAGATATAAGATCAGAAACTTCTTCCTTAGTCATTGGCAAAAGAGCTGAAATTATGGGTTTGGAACATTTACACATGGTTAAGGTAATTGGAGACTGGCAGTAAGCGGAGACATGATTTTGTTTCTGATAGAATTGATTTTGCTGTTAAAATGGCTGGCAAAGTCTTGAGCTGAGAGAGAAGTGGTAATGGAAGGTTTAGGTGGGTGGAGAAGGGTATTTAAAGTGGAGGACAGACGTTTTGGGTTTGAAGAAAGAGTAAAGATAAGAGTAGAGAAGTAATTCTGCTTAGAGAGGTTCATGGCAGAATAATAGGAGTTCAAGATGAACTTGTAGTGAAGAAAGTCAGCTGAACACAGAGATTTTCAAAAATGCCGCTCAGCTGTGCGGAAACATCGGCGTAGGCAGCCTGTCAAAAGAGTATTCCAGAGCTGAGGATGAGTGCTTGATTATCGAGCTACAGTAGGTAGGTGCCAAGTTGTCAAGGACCGATGTAAGAGTGGAGTTGTGATGACAGACCCCAAGGCAAAACACTGTAGTGTGTCTGCAGAAAGACCGACCGTGACAGTTAAAAAAAAAAAAATTGCCTGCACTTTTAATTTCTACCTGCAGGTGTCACTGTTCCGTTCTATCTCAGTGTAAATATTTACTACGTTCCTCTCTTTTTAATTTCCTTCCCCTTCCTGAACTCCAGTGCGGTACAGGGTAACAGAGCATTGCAGAAAAGGTAAGTCAGGGCTTAACAAATTTATTCTGGGAGTCTAGGAGCCAACCAATATACTTAGGAGCCAGATTTAGTTTTTTAATATATGTGTGTTAATATGTATATGTGTGTGTATTAGGGCTGGGCAATATGGACAAAAAAAAATTGTGATTTTCTTTTGTGTGGGTCATTAAACCCTTTGACATTTAATGTGAAAAATTGAAGAGGTTTTCCTATTACACCGCTATAAGTTTTATATAGATATTATCACGTGTGTATGGAGTTGTTGTGTAAAGGCGCTATTCATGGTATTGTGATGTAATACAACCATACGTATCCAAGGATACCTGTCAGGAGGACTGCATAGTGGTTGGTGGTGTACCGTAAAGCAATGTCTGTCAACAACAATCAAACAACAATCAAACAACAAATTTGACATATGTCGCTGAAAAAATATGGGGAGAATGGTATATCTCTCCTCTAACTTTGCATTGTATAAACATTAGTTAAGGGTTATATAAATTGAAGCATAATTGCATATAGAGAGTACAATCTATTTGAATAAACAGAAATATTTAAAGAGGTTACCTCTGAGATATCTGAATTGGGTTTAATTTGATAAGACTAGCCAGTCCTTATGGATCTAATACCTTTCAATGGTACATAGTGTTCCACTGAAGGCACTACAGGGTGTTTCCTCAGTTTTTTAGCAGGTACTATTTGCCATTGCGCTCGCTGTGGTCGTGGTTGTGTAGACTGTTCTGTTGAAGATTTTTCGTCTGGTAATGGAAGTTCTTTTGGTGTAGGCATGACCAATGAGGTGAAGGGTTGTGCATCCACCATTGATTTGCAGATATGTTGTCTGCCTTGATGTGTCACTATGAAAGTGCAGGGGAAACCCCAGCGGTATAAAATTCCTTGAGCTTGAAGGATCATGGTTAGGGGTCTAAACTTCTGTCTCCTCTGCCGTGTCCTGGGTGCAAGATCATTAAATACCTGAATGTGACAATTTTGATATGTGATATTTTCATACTGTCTTGCAGCTTTCAGTATATCCTCTTCTGCTTGGAAATCTTTCATCCTCAAGACAACATCTCTCGGTGGGGCTTGATCTGGATGCTTAGGCCTCAGTGCCCTGTGTGCTCTATCCATAGTTGTGTCACATGTTGCTGATGATCCCAGGAGATGTGAGAATAAACCTTTTAGAAATTCAGAGAGAGTGTTAGGGAGGATGGTTTCTGAGATTCCTCTTATTCGTAAATTTTGCCGCCTCTCCCTATTCTCCAGGTCCTCAATTTTGTCATGAAGTTGAAGAATTTGTAGGTCATGAGTATTAGCTGTGGTTTGCGGGTTAGAGAGCTCTGACTGATTAAGGTCATTATCTTCTTCCAAAGCCTCAACTCTATGACCAATTTCTGTTACTTTCTTTCTGAGGCCCGTTATTTCTTCTTTGATACACTGACGAACCTGGGATACCAGGTTGTCAAAATCTTGCTTAGACGGCATTGAACGTAATAGAGCGTTATAGTCATTTGAGGTATGCATTTGGACAAGCCAGCTTCATTTTGGAAGAAGGTGCTGTGGGCTGATGAAACAAAGATTGAGTTATTTGGTCATAACAAGGAGAGTTATGCATGGCGGCAAAAGAACACAGCATTCCAAGACAAACACTTGCTAGCCACAGTAAAATTTGGTGGATGTTCCATCACGCTGTGGGGCTGTGTGGCCAGTGCCGGTACTGGGAATCTTGTTAAAGTTGAGGGTCGCATGTATTCCACTCAATATCAGCAGATACTTGAGAATAATGTTGAGGAATAAGTCACAAAGTTGAAGTTAAGCAGGAGCTGGATATTTCAACAAGACAACAACCCGAAACACTGCTCAAAATCTACTCTGGCATTTATGCAGAGGAACAAGTACAATGTTCTGGAATGGCCATCCCAGTCCCCAGACCTAAATATCATTGAAAATCTGTGGTGTGATTTGAAGCGGGCTGTCCATGCTCGGCAACCATCAAACCTAACTAAACTGGAGATGTTTTGCAAGGAGGAATGGTCCAAAATACCTTCATCCAGAATCCAGACACTCATTACAGGCTTTACGAAGCGTCTAGAGGCTGTTATTTCTGCTAAAGGGGGCTCTACTAAATATTGATGCAATATTTCTGTTGGGGTGCCCAAATTTATGCACCTGTCTAATTTAGTTTTGATGCATATTACACATTTTCTGTTAATCTAATAAACCTAATTTCACTATTGAAATATTACTGTGTCCTTCAGTTATTTGATAGATCAAAATTAAATTGCTGATCCAAACACCCAATTATTTATAAATGAAAATCATGTAAATTGTCAGGGGTGCCTAAACTTTTGCATACAACTGTATATACATATGTGTGTGTATATATATATATATATATATATATATATTTATATACATATACGCACATATATATATATATATACACACACACACAATCACATACACAGTTACACACACATGTGTGTGTGCGTATATATATAGTAGAACAAAAAACTTGCACTTGCTGGTCTTTTTTCAAAAAACTCTGCTGCAGGGTCGTCAACCATTCTTACACTTTGGTCAATAAGTCGTGGATTGTAGTCACGTTGAACTAATTTACAAGTCATTTCAGATAGTTGGGACTGTCTCATATCTGGTTCGCTGTTATTTCTTGCAACCCGCATCAACTGGGCTTTAGGAATAGCCCTCAGTAGAAAGGTTGGGTGGTTACTGTTACTGTTCCGATCAGCCAATAGAATGTGAGCTCAATCTGATTTGCTGATTGGATCAGCCAATCGGATTGAACTTCAATCTGATTGGCTGATTCAATCAGCCAATCAGATTTTTCCTACCTTAATTCCGATTGGCTGATAGAATCCTATCAGCCAATCGGAATTGAAAGGATGCCATCTTGGATGACGTCACTTAAAGGTACGTCGTTAGTCGTCGGGAAGAAGAGGATGGCTCCGCGTCGGCTCGTCTGAAGATGGCTCCGCTCCGCTCCGGATGGATGAAGATTGAAGACGCCGCTTGGATGAAGACTTCAATCGGATGAAAGACCTCTTCAGCACCCCTTGGATGATGACTTCAATCGGATGGAAGACTTCTTCAGCTCCCCTTGGATGATGACTTCTGCCGCTCCGAATCTCTTCTTCAGTTCCATCAGTGGGTCGGCTGGCTGAAGACGGCTAAAGGTAGGATGATCTTCAGGGGGGTAGTGTTAGGTTTATTTAAGGGTGTTTGGGTTAGAGTAGGGGTATGTGGGTGGTGGGTTTTAATGTTGGGGGGGTTGTATTTTTATTTTACAGGCAAAAGAGCTGTTTTCTTTGGGGCATGCCCCGCAAAAGGCCCTTTTAAGGGCTGGTAAGGTAATAGAGCTGGTAACTTTTTAATGTAGAATAGGGTAGGGAATTTTTTTATTTTGGGGGGCTTTGTTATTTTATTAGGCGGCTTAGATTAGGTGTAAGTAGCTTAAAATTGTTGTAATATTTTGGAAATGTTTGTAAATTTTTTTTTTTTTTTTTTTTGTAACTTAGCTTTTTTTATTTTTTGTACTTTAGTTAGTTTATTTAATTGAATTTAATTGTAGTTATTTGTAGCTAATTTATTTAATTAATTTAATGATAGTGTAGTGTTGTAACTTAGGTTAGGATTTATTTTACAGGTACTTTTGTATTTCTTTTAGCTAGGTAGTTATTAAATAGTTAATAACTATTTAATAACTATTCTAACTAGATAAAATAAATACAAAGTTACCTGTAAAATAAATATAAATCCTAAAATAGCTACAATGTAATTATTAATTACATTGTAGCTATCTTAGGGTTTATTTTACAGGTAAGTATTTAGTTTTAAATAGGAATAATTTATTAAAGTATAGTGTAGTGTTAGGTGTAATTGTAACTTTGATAAGTTTTTATTTTACAGGTAAATTTCTCTTTATTTTAACTAGGTAGCTATTAAATAGTTAATAACTTGTACCTAGTTAAAATAAATTGAAAGTTGCCTGTAAAATAAAAATAAATCCTAATATAGCTACAAAATAATTAATATTTATATTGTAGCTATATTAGGGTTTATTTTAAAGGTAAGTATTTAGTTTTAAATAGGATTAATTTAGTTAATAAGAGAAATATTATTTAGATGTATTTAATTAATATTTAAGTTAGAGGGGTGTTAGGGTTAGTGTTAGACTTAGGTTTAGGGGTTAATAATTTTATTACAGTGGCGGTGGTGTAGGGGGGGCAGGATAGGGGTTAATAAATTTATTATAGGTAGCGACGGTGTAGGGGGGGCAGATTAGGGGTTAATAAGTTTAATATAGGTGGCGGCGGGGTCCGGGAGCAGCGGTTTAGGGGTTAACATATTAATTATAGTGGCGGTGGGCTCCGGGAGCGGCAGTTTAAGGGTTAATACATATATTATAGTGGCGGCGGGACCAGGAGCGGCGGTTTAGGGGTTAACATATTAATTATAGTGGCGGTGGGCTCCGGGAGCGGCGGTTTAGGGGTTAATACATATATTATAGTTGCGGCGGGGACCGGGAGCGGCGGTTTAGGGGTTAACATATTAATTATAGTGGCGGTGGGCTCCGGGAGCAGCGGTTTAGGGGTTAATCAGTTTATTAGAGTGGCGGTGGGCTCCGGGAGCGGCGGTTTAGGGGGTAATACATTTATTTAGTTGCGGCGGTGTAGGGGGGCAGATTAGGGGTGTTTAGACTCAGGGTACATGTTAGGGTGTTAGGTGCAGACGTTTCCCATAGGAATCAATGGGATGTCTGGCAGCAGCGAACATGAGCTTTCGCTATGGTCAGACTCCCATTGATTCCTATGGGATCCGCCGCCTCCAGGGCGGCGGTTTGAAAACCAGGTACGCTGGGCCGGAAAAGTGCCGAGCGTACCTGCTAGTTTTTTGATAACTAGCAAAAGTAGTCAGATTGTGTTACATTTCATAAAAATATATTTCATATCTGAGTACATGACTTTAATACAGTTTGAGTGCATGAAATCATATACAGTTGTATGCAAAAGTTTAGGCACCCCTGACAAATTCCATGATTTTCAGTTATAAATAAATGGCTGTTTGGATCAGTAATTTCATTTTGATCTATCAAATAATTGAAGGACACAGTAAAAATTCAGTAGTGCAATGGGGTTTATTGGATTAACAGAAAATGTGCAATATGCATCAAAACAAAATTAGACAGGTGCATGCATTTGGGCACCCTTGTTAATTTGTTGATTTGAATACCTGTAACTACCTAGCACTGATTAATTGGAAGACAAAATTGGTTTGGTGAGCCCGTTAAGCCTTAAACTTCATAGACAGGTGTATACAATCATGAGAAAAGGTTTTAAGGTGGCCAATTGCAAGTTGTTCTCTATCACTCTCCTCTGAAGAGTGGCAACATGGGGGCCTCAAAACAACTCTCAAATTACCTAAAAACAAAGATTGTTCAACATCATGGTTTAGAGGAAGGCTACAAAAAACTATTGCAATTGCATAGATTTAAGATGTCTGTGTCCACTGTGAGGAACATAGATAGCAATGCATGGTGAGGATATGGAAGACCACAGGCACAGTTCTTTTTAAGGCCAGAAGTGGCAGGCCAAGTAAAATATCAGAGAGGGCCAGAGGCAAAGGCAAAGGATGGTGAGAACAGTCAAAAACAGCCCACAGACCACCTCCAAAGACCTGTACTGGGAATATTGTTGAGGGTCTCATGGATTCCACTTAATATCAGCAGATACTTGAGAATAATGTTGAGGAATCAGTCACAAACTTCAGTTGAAGTTACCCCAGGGGCTGGATATTTCAAGAAGACGATGACCAATAACACTGCTGGTTCAAATGGGTGAGGCCATTTGAGGGGCGTGACTTTCGCAAAGGGGTGTGACTTTTTTAAATGGGTGTGGCTTTTTTAAAAGGGGCGTGGTTTTTTAAAAGGGCGTGTTTTTTTCAAAGGGGCATGGCTTTCTAATAGGGGCGGGGTCTTGTGCACCCCCATCCTAAAAATCCACCAGCCGCCACTGTAAAATCCCTGGAGTCCAGTGGAGTGGGAGTTGGGTGTTTTGTTTTTTAATAAAGAAAAAAAAATCCCTTTGATTTTAATTTATTAGCCATTTGCAGTGCCAGTTAGTTTACTTTTTATTTAATATATTGCAGATCCGGTCACTTTCTTAGCACACAAGTATGCAACCTTTTTCCTATGTGTAGGCGTAAGCTTTTATCACAGCGTGTGCCCAGGGCCGGTGCTAGACTATTTTGTGCCCTAGGCGAGACCAGTTACTTGCGCCCCCCCATGCCAAAAAAAACCAAAACATAACACTTTTAAATTTCTTTTCATTTTCATGAATAAGTGGTGTGGCATAAGATGCCAAAAGCAACAAGATTAAAGGCAAAATATAAAGTAACCAAATGTTACATTGCCTATATTAACAACAAATATATTTTAACTTTTAATTAAACAAAATATATATTAACTGAGTCTGTATTTTCCTTACAGCCAGAGAAACAAACCAAAAAAAACACAGATTTGTCAGAAAAAAATTTAAATTTCAGACACCTCAAAATCTCACTTTGCGTGCCTTTTCCTTTGCAAATTTTGTCACCATTTCAGCCAGATCAAGTGCTGCTGCCTGTGTATGTTCAATAGATATAGTTGCCAAGCCAACTAGTCTCTTTTCCAACATTGTAGAACGTATGTAACTTTTTATAAGTTTGAGCTTTGAGAAACTACGTTCACCACTTGCCACTGATACTGGAAGTGTGAGAAGGATCCTCAGAGCAACAGAAACATTGGGCACGTTATCCAGAAGTTTATTTTGTAGTATGAAGAGAAGTACTTCTTGTGGCGGCATAGGCTTTGGAATTCTTCGAGCTATTGCTTCAAGTTCACAACGCAGATCTTCAGCATCAATATCTTTGTTTCCATTATGCATCAATGACTTTTCCAAATTATTACAGTCCTTAAGTAAATCTTCTGTTGATTTTTTCTTTATACTGTATATGTCATATAGAAAGCCAAATAGTGAATTATATTTTTGTAGCTGTTGGAATCTCTCTTCAATCGATTGTATTGCCATGTCTAAAACAGCATAGTAAAAACCTGTTTTGAATTTCTGCTTTGGATCTTGTGGTGCTTCTTCTCGGGCCTCATAATCAAACTGCCGTTTCTTTCTCCTGTTTCGAACTTGATCTTCTGTCTCAAAGTTTGGTACTATCTGTATCTCATTTGCAATCTCAGTAGCATCTGTCAAAACTTGTTGAAAACCCTTATCACACCTGCAGGTTATGAGATAGTTCTTGGTCACTTGCAATTGTCTTGTAGCTGAATTTAAATCAGCTTCCTTATTTTGTAGTAGCTTGCTTGTAAGATTGACTTCAAAAAGGATGTTGTACCATGTAACAAGGGATACCACAAACTTGAATTTACTAACTGCATCAGCAAGGCCCTTGGCTTCAACTCGGGAAGTATTTCCAGATGGACCTGATAGGCTTGTATCCTCAAAAATCTCTATCAAAGCATCATATATATTACCAAGATGATATCTCAGTGGTTTCAAAGCATCAATCCGACTCTCCCATCTTGTTTCACTCAATGGCTTAACAGTTATGCCTAAATCTGATATATGGCTAATTAGAACTTGCCAACACTTAGTTGATGTAGAGAAATAATTATAAATCTGTTGAACTAACCCGAAGAAAGTAGTTGCTTCCAGACAACACCTAGCAGCATCATTGACTACCAAGTTTAAAGAGTGTGCATTGCAGGGCACAAAAAACGCACGTGGGTTTAAGTCCAGTATTCTCTTTTGTGCTCCATTTTGTTTGCCTTTCATGTTACTGCCATTGTCATACCCTTGACCACGCAGATTTTCAATTGGCAATTGAATTAGCTTCAGCTGTTCAAGAAGAGTTTCTGCTATAAAGGCACCTGTAGTCTCCTGTAGTGGAATAAATCCTAAGAAATGTTCTCTTATAGTAATACTTTCAGACTCATTATCTGATGGTTTGCTTACATCAACAAAACGTACAATCATTGTCATTTGCTCAATGTGAGAAACATCGGGTGTGCAGTCCAGAATAATTGAATAGTATTTAGCTGAGGTTGTACTTGTTATAATTTTCTTCTTTATAGCACCGGCTAGAAGCTGTATAAGCTCATTCTGGATATCTTTTCCCAGGTAGTGAACCAATGTTTCTTGATCTTTAACCCTACGCAAATGTTCATTCATGATATGATCAAAAAGGGCTAGATATTCGACAAACTTTAAAAAATTTCCATTGCCAGCACTATACAACTTGTCATTTGTACCACGGAATGATAAGTTTTGCATGGCAAGAACTCTTACCAAAGAAATCAAGCGTTGCAAGACTTGTTGCCAATATTGTTCTTCTTGCCTAATTTTCAGCTGGTTTAGAGCATCAATTGTTTTTTCTTTAGATAAGCGGAATTCAAGTTCACGCCAGGCTTGATAGTTTTCCAAATGGTCAGTATTCCTCTCATGTGAAGAAATAATTGCTCCAATGTTCTTCCAGTCTTTTGAACCTGTTTCTTGTAGGGATGATGCAACATTTCTTTTACTGAACAACTTACAGCAAAAACAAAAAACCACATATTTTGAGGTTGAATATATCAACCATTGGCGACACACTTCTTCACCATTTGCCAGTCTCCTCTTGTAGTGTACAGTAGAAAATTGTCTGTTTTTTGAGTCTTTGGGAAAATCATGTAATACAACCTCCTGTGGTCCATGTTGAATTATAAGCTGTTGTAGATCATCACTGCAAGAGTTGGGCCATTTAGCAGGGTCACTGTAATCGAAATCAGGCACAATATTGTTTTCTTTTGATGACTTCGCAGTGCTACTACTAGTCTCACTGTTATTGACATCTTTTTCTTCTTCATTATTTCTAGAAACATTTCCAAATTGTGAAACTTCAGTATGACTTGTAGTTGGAGCACAACATTCAGCTTCCCCATCCCCAGTGGCAGGTTCCACTAGAGTACAGTCACATTCTTGTTCTTGATTTGCTTTCTGTGTATGAAGGTATCTAAAGAAGGACCCCTCTTGCTTTGCTTGCTCCTTAGCTTGTTCTGCCTTTCGTTTGCGGTACTGGGCTCCAGAAGGTCGTTTTTTATCAGCCATAGGTAACTGAAGAAAATAAAAAACATCTGGTTAAGTAAAGATAGTTCAGCTCTATGGTCCATCTTCGAAAATATAAAACTACTTATATATGTATATTACAATCAAAGACATAAGTGACTATGCCACAATCTCCCCCAACTACACCCACATGGTCACCCCTATGTTTGCCTTTAAGCTGGGAAGTTGACCCCATTGTTTAATGTTTTATTAATTAACAAATAACCGTACGTTGGTAAAAATTCACCTTAGAAACAAATGACCCCACACCTCAGGCCCAGCAATTGATCCTGGGCAAAATTAAAGAATTATTTTTTTCATGACAACTTAGTAGTTACTGTTTAAAACTCAATTACAAGCTAGCAAGTCACCGTGTCAATATATATTTACATTTACAATCTACATTCAGCATCAAATTTGCTTTCTTCCATTAGTGTTCTTTGTTGAAATCTAAACATAGATAGGCTCATGTGCTAATTTCTAAGGCCTTGAAGCCTCTAGCTCTGAAAAAACTGTCAAATGCTTTCAGACAAGAGATGGCCTTCAAGTTGAAGGCCATCTCTTGTCTGAAAGCATTTGTCAGTTTTTTCAGAGCTAGAGGGTGTTATTTCATGTGTACCATATAGATAACATTGTGCTCATGCATGTGGAGTTACATATGAGAGGGCACCGATTGACTAAAAAGCATGTCAGTTAAAAGAACTGAGATAAGGGGCAGTAGGCTTAGATACAAGGTAATCACAGAGGTTAAAATGTATATTAATATACAATAACTGTGTTAATTATGAACAACTGGGTAATTGTTAACCATATACCAAACATGACAAGTATAATACTTGTTTAAGCCAAAAAAAGATTTAAAAAAACAAACAATGTCATGATTCACAGAGATAGATAGAGCATGCAATTTTAAACAACTTTCTAATTTACTACTATTATCTTTGTGAAGGCAAATGGCAGATTGTGAAGATGCCAGAATCTGCATCAGGGGGGTAGTTTTATAAGGGCAGCAGCAGACCCTCTTTCTTTTTATATAAAATATAATATTTTATATAAAAAGAAAGAGGGTCGTGTCTGCCCTTATAACACTGTCACTACTACCCCTGCTGGCTGCAGATACTGGCATCTTCACAAATTCCAATCTGCCATTTGCCAGGATGATGTGCTCCCATGTGAGCACATCATCCCTGTGCATTATTTAATTAAAGAAATTGCAACAGCAGATTGTGAAATCAAATAATACTATATTATATATACTATACAGACAGTATACTATGAATGACCCTCAGTCACAGTCACATCATCACATGTAAAATAGCAATAGGTAGACAAGTATTACATTTATATTTATAATTTGTTTTAAGAAAATCAATGAAATATTCATCATTCATACAACATCATTCATACATTGTTGTTCTAAGGCGGGCCTCAGGCAGGCCTGTAACTAGTTTCAACAACAACCCAGCATAAGTTCTCAGCCACACATTCAGGGGCCCCCTGAATATCAGAATATATAATGTCTGTGTACTGACATGTACTGTTGTGGGTGATCTGATGCGCCTGTTTCATTACTGATGATAGTTAATGGAATTAGTGTTCCAACTTGGAACACAAATTCCATTAACTATCAGAAATGGAACTTCCCAAGTACTAGTAATTACACAAACACAATAAGTGGCATTGGCAATGCATAGAAAGCTTTATATCATGAAACCACCACCTCAGTCATGATCCTGATCCATCCACTACAAGTGTAAGATTTTGGATGAAATGAAACTTAGACAGTAAGTTTTTCTCAAACACAGTGACTAGCCCTAGCCGCACCCACGTGGCAGTAAGTTTTTCTCAAACACAGTGACTAGCCCTAGCCGCACCCACGTGGCTACATGAGTTTTGTAACCAGGCGGGAAAATTATAAAATACAAATTTCCTTCCACACAGAAACTAAGTCTAAGAGTAGTAGACTATAAATACAATATTATATAAATACATACTAGTTTGCAAATTGCAGGCAGCATCATGGATTAATAAAAATAACACATTACACAATCAATAATTGATTGTTGTGTTATTTTTATTAATCCATCTGCTGCCTGCAAATTTGCTAGATAATCACAGTTTTCAATTAACAAACTACCACCGGCAGCCCTCACCATTAAAATGAGGTAGATAGATTATATTATAGACAGTGAGAGAGTCAGACAGTGACTACTGTGTCTTACTAGTCACAAATATCAACAACATATACATGATCATCATGCCAACAACAAGCCATGAGCCATCATTGACCTCCTCAGACCTCCATTATTATATTTAAAAAATATAAAAAGCAGTCAAGCAGAAATTTATGAAATAATTTCCCATGACTCTCCTGGCTGAGTCTCTGAGCTCTCACCTCTGTTTGGTGGTCTGGTCGTCGTCCTCGACCTCGTCCTCCTCCGTCCTGCCTGGACTGGGCCTGGGTGAGGGTCAGGGTCCACTGTCCACACGACACTGACTGTCTCTGTCCACACACACACCTGGTCCGTCGACCAGTGCTGATCTGATCGGCTCTGTCTGGGCTGGCTAGCTGAGCTCTGCACATGACACTGCAGTGCACGCAGCACACTGTGTCTGTCTGCGACTGCCACTGCTCTCTCTCTACTCTACCCTCAGGATCTACTGGTGGTGGTAACACCGCACGGACTACTACTGCTGCGCCTGCTTGCTAGCCCTAATGACAGTGACACTGTCACTCTCTCTCCTCAACCTCTTCTGTCACTGTCTGTGACTGTCTTTTCCGGCTGCTGCTGCCGCGTGTGTGAGGCTCAGGCTGGCACAGCACAATGAGCGGGAGCGGCAAAGCGGGCGGG
Source organism: Bombina bombina (assembly GCF_027579735.1). Taxonomy (NCBI): domain Eukaryota; kingdom Metazoa; phylum Chordata; class Amphibia; order Anura; family Bombinatoridae; genus Bombina; species Bombina bombina. The sequence continues at coordinate 988,726,709 of NC_069501.1, forward strand.
GTGGTCACGTGGTGATGGATGGTGACGAGTTGGTGACGTTGAGGGTGCTGACGTCGGCGTCGCCTAGCATGGGTAGCAGGCTAGCAGGCGCAACAATACAATACAAAATTAATTTAACACATTACTACCGGTCCTGTGCTGTGAGTGTGACTCCTGTCCACGAGGTCAAGAACTTAAGTTAGAAGTACTGTCTGACTGTGACTGTCTCTGAGTCTGAGACTAATAAATAAAAAAAAATAAAAAAAATATGAAAATACACTGTCACATTTTTTTTTTTTTGCCCATAAAAAAGTAGTAGGCTGGCTCTGCTGCCTGCGCCCTAGCTGGCAGTGCGCCCTAGGCAACTGCCTAGCTTGCCTAGTGGAAGCGCCGGCCCTGCGTGTGCCTTTCCCTCTTACACAGCTCTATATTTTGAGAGCACTCCCACATCTTCCTGCTGTCTCTGAGTCTGCTTAGCACGCTATAAGCTTCCTGAGGTGCCCTGGATCAGTAAACTTCTAGCGGGCTGCGAAACCTAAGACAGCTTCCTAAGCGTGCTGGTTAAATCCTTGATGCCCCCGCCTACACAGCCCTTCCCAACACTTGGCCACACTCTTACAGGACAGGTGTAAGATCTGACACGCTACAGCAGATAAAGTGTTAGTGTATACAAGCTATTAAAGCTAGATCAGTGTTTTTCAACCAGTGTGCCGTGGCACACTAGTGTGCCGTGAGAGATCCTCAGGTGTGCCGCGGCAGATTGACAACAGTGTGGGGGTGTCCCTCTTTCAAATTTTGAAATATTGGGAGGTATGTGACAGGCTCATCAGGCATCATTTACAACCATTACATTGACATTCATTCACAGACAATCATTATGATTGTTTGTGAATGAATGTCAATATGTCATGTATAGTTTGTAGGAGGCATGGCATGACAGCACAGTAGAGTGTGTGTGTGTATATATATATATATATATATACACATACATACATATACACACACACACACTGTATATATATCCTGTATTACTCTACAATGTGTGATTTTGTAAACTTTTGGTATGGTGGTGTGCCACAGGATTTTTTAATGTAAAAAAGTGTGCCACGGCAAAAAAAAAGGTTGCAAATCACTGAGCTAGATTACGAGTTATGCGCGCTGTAGGGAAATTAACGAATGCAACAAAAGTTGCGTTATTTAACCCCCTATAGTGCAGCCATTACAAGTTTTCAAACAGCCAGCTTGTGCGTGCGATATGGTGCTTTTAAGCTCCATACCGCACAAAATACAAGCACTGTTTTGACGTGCTCATGCACACTTTCCCCATAGACATCAATGGGGAGAGCGGCTCAGAAAAAAGTCTAACACCTGCGATCGCAGAAAGAAAAGCTCCGTAAGACAGCCCCATTGATGTCTATGGGGAAAAAACCCTAATGTTTAAACCTAACACCCTAACATAAACCCAGAGTCTAAACACCCCTAATCTGCTGCCCCAGACATTGCTGACACTGACATAATGTTATTAACCCCTAATCTGCTGCCCCGATATAGTCGCTACCTAAATAAAACTATTAACCCCTAATCTGCCGCTCCCGATATCGCCGTCACTATACTAAAGTTATTAACTCCTATTCTCGTTCACCCCAACATCGCCCACACTATAATAAATCTATTAACCCCTATTCCGCCACTTCCTGACATCACCACCACTAAATAAAGTTATTAACCCCTAAACCTCTGGCCTCCCACATCACTACCACTAAATAAACCTATTAACCCCTAAACTGCCACCCCCTCACATCACAACAACCTAAATTAAACTATATTAACCCCTAAACCTAACCCTAACGTAACCCTAAGCCTAAACCTAACCGTAACCCTAACCCTAACACCCCCTAAATTTAACATAATTAAAATATAGCTAAATTAAACTTACAATTATTAACTAAATAATTCCTATTTATAACTAAATACCTGTGAAATAAAACCTAAGCTAGCTACAATATAACTAATAGTTAAATTGTAGCTAGCTTAGGTTTTATTTTTATTTCACAGGTGAGTTTGTATTTATTTTAACTAGGTAGACTAGTTAGTAAATAATTATTAACTATTTACTAACTACCTAGTTAAAATAAATACAAACTTACCTGTGAAATAAAACCTAAGCTGCCATACAATAAAACCTAATAAATAAAAAAAAACTACCATTACAAAAAATAACAAACGAAATTATATAAAACAATAAAAATTATTCCTATTCTAATACTCTTTTAAAAAAAACACCCCAAAATAAAAAAGCGTAATCTATAATAAACTACCAAGGGCCCTTAAAAGGGCCTTTTGTAGGGCATTGCCCTAAAGTTAACAGCTCTTTTGCTACATAACAAAACAAACACCTCCTAACAGTATACAAACCCCCACTCCCCAAACCCACAAAAGGGCATTTAGCTCTTTTTCCTGCCCTTAAAAGTGCATTCAGCTCTTTTATGAAATGCACAAGCCCTAATCTAAAAATAAAAACTCACCCCAAAATGAAAAAAAAAAATACATTACGCAAAATAACAAACAAATTATCAAAAATAATAAAAATTATTCCTATTCTAATACCTATTTAAAAAAAACACCCCAAAATGAAAAACCTAATCTATAATAAACTACCAATAGCCCTTAAAAGGGCCTTTTGTAGGGCATTGCCCTAAGTTAAACAGCTCTTTTACCTAAAAAAAAAATAAAAAGACCCACTAACATTACAAACCCCCACCCCCCCAAACCCACAAAATAAAAAAAAACTATCTAAAAAACCCTAAGCTATCCATTGCCCTGAAAAGGGCATTTGTATGGGTATTGCCCTTAAAAGGGCATTTAGCTCTTTTGCTTTGCCCTGAAAAGGGCATGCAGCTCTTTTACGAAAGCCCAAACCCTAAACTAAAAATAAACCCCACTCAAAAAAAACCTTAAAAAAAAAAACCTATCACTAACCCCCGAATATTCACGCACAGTTTTTGAAGTCCTGCTTGAACGATCTTCATCCAGGCGGCAAAGTCCTCATCCAGGCGGCAAGAAGTCTTCATCCAGGCAGCAAAGTCTTCATCTAGGTGGCATCTTCTATCTTCATCCAGGCTGCATCTTCTATCTTCATCCCGGCGGCGCGGAGCGGGTCCATCCTGAAGACATCTGGCGCAGAGCATCCTCTTCAATACGGTCGCCGCCGTATACTGAATCTTCAATGCAAGGTACGCGATTAAAGATGCATTTCTATTGGCTGATTAGGATGAGAGCTTCTGAAATCCTATTGGTTGTTCAAAACAGCCAATAGGATGATAGCTTCTGAAATTCTATTGGCTGTTCAAATCAGTTGATGAGGTTAGGCCGGAGCACTCACTGAAAAGGGCTGGGAAAGCAAAAAGAGCTAGCTAAATGTATAACATCACTATTAACATGACACATGCAAAGCCTAACTAGGTTTACTCTTTAACTAAGGATACCAAGAGAACAAGCACATTTAAATAACAGCAGATTTGAAAATTTCTTAAAATTGCATTTTATATCTAGATCAGTGATTGACAACTTCCTAACACGTGAGGGCCACATATCAATATTTTAGAAGCCTTAAAGGGACATGAAACACTAAAAACTAGATTACAAGTGGCGCACTAACTTTTGTGAACGAGCGATATTTGTCTTTTCGGCTTTTTGCGCACAATGGATAAAGCACTCGTATTACAAGCTGAAAGTGAACGCGAGATTGCAATCACGATTTACACTTGTCTGGTTAGCACAACTAAAAACCTTGCGTAAAAGGTAGTGAGTTAAGAAAACTTGCACCAAACACAACATAAATACACTTAAATAAACTGTTACGCTCATAGAAACACTACCTGATAAAATTTAGTTGTAGAAATATTCATAAAAAATATACGGGTTAAAAGGTATATGGTATATCGCCATGTATTTGAATATAAAGGGCTATAATAATTGTATATATACGTGTGTCTAATTAATAATTCCATAATAATATTTAATTATGTGTTTTACTCTATATTTACTGTACATATTTCACATTCCTATGTTCTTCACATACAGGAATATTTTTTTTTCTAAATACATATATATATGTGTATATATATATATATATATATATATATATATATATATATATATATATATATATCTGCATATAACTATACATCTATTACTATAGATATATAGGTATAGATATCTATTTTAAATTAACATTATCAGATATAAAAATAGAAATATATATTTAATAATCAAGATTATTATTTTTTTCTATGAAAAGAACATGGGAATGTAAAATATGCGTAACACGAATCGTGTTTCACCCTTTAGGTCTAACGTGGTGTCAGGTTAATGCAAATTAAAACGTAGTTATCTTAAGGCGCATTATGGAAATATTAGATATAAGATATTAAAAATATCAATAATTATTAAATATTATATATACTGTAAATGTGGAAAAGGAAGAGACTGAGGGAAAGCACTGTGCACAGTTAAATATACAGAGCAAGTTTTTTAACCCAATATTAATATACAGTACTGAAAAATGTACAGGTCTTATATAGACCTATGATGTTATAATAGGGGGATAGTAATAAAACGTAATGACAATATAAACAATAATTTCAGCACAATATATACAAAAAGTCTCTAGAGTGAGAGTCCATGTAAATTTGTTTATTTCCAATGCGAAGCTTCAACTGTGATATCCCTAAAATGATAAAAGTGTCTACTTACTATCTATCTATCTATCTATTGGGTTCTTGTAAAGCACGGCTATTTACCTGTAAGGGTCTCAAGGCGCTGAGGGTTGCAGTTCAGTCGAAGAGCCAGGTCTTGAGGTCCTTTCTGAACTTAGTTAGGGGGTAGCTTGTATGAGGTGCAGCGGGAGGGTGTTCCAAGTCTTGGCTACAAGGTGAGAGAAGGATCTGCCTCCCGCTGTGGTTTTTCTGATGTGGGGGATGACTGTGAGGGCTTGGCCGGCCAATCAAAGTTGTCTGGTGGGGGTGTAGAAGGTAACGCAGTGGTTCATGTATTCGGAACCGATGTTGTGGAGGGCCTTGAATGCGTGGGTGAGAAGCTTGAAGGTTATTATTTTGTTGATGGGGAGCCAGTGCAGGTCCCGCTGGTGTTTGGTGATGTAGCATTGGCAAGGTATGTCGAGGCTGAGTCTGGAGTCTCTTTTGGAGCTTGATGGTGAAACCTGCGTAGAGTGCGTTGCCTGGTCTCAGTTGGGATCCATTTGAAGATCTTTCGCAGCAGGTGGAGTGTGTGGAAGCATGCAGAGGAGACGGTGTTGATTTGTTGGTCCATGGTGAGCAATGAGTCCAGGATGACGCCTAGATATCGTGCATGGTCGGTGGGGGTTGGAGGGTCTCTTAGGGCTGTGGGCCACCAGGAGTACTAGACCTTACCTCAATCATATGAGGTAAGTAAGAGTGATCCAGGATAGCCTGAGTGTGGCTCAGCAAATGGTTTCTGCCGCCAGATCTGTAGAGAAGAGATAATGTGCTGGCTTCAATGCCTCCTTTAATATGATATGGATCAGGAAACTTCCCTCCAAACGATGCTATTGTATATGGAGAAAAACAGAAACACAAAAATAATGCAATACTGTATGTTTTATTCGGGAAGCAGCCTCAGCCTACTACGAAATCCCCATACAATTATGCTCACATTTAGAATTCTCAGAAATATGAGGTATTTTCAAGCAATCTGAGTACAATTATTAAACATACAGATGAATTCAGATGTTCTCTGTACTATAGAGAGGGTTCGTAGTGTATTTCCGGTTGAGACTTGTAATTTAAAAACAGTGTTCTACAACGTAGCCATTATAAAACAATATTAAAGATAAAAAGTTCATAATGCAGATAAAATCAAATTAAAAAAACACTTTTGGCAAAGTGTTTAAGTCACCTAACACGTTTTGAAGGTATTATATAAATACGTCCTTCTTCAGAGGTGTTTTGATAATGAATAACTCAGTGTTTAAAAAGGAGGATGTGACTTTCCTCCTGGCTACAACTAGATCTCATTGGTTAGTCAAAGTCACGTGTAACGTGACCACAGGCAGTCAGTGTTTTGTCTTTTTTTGGCACTGAAATTCATTGGATGTTCAATGTCATGTGTAATGTGACGGTTATCGAACAGCTGATTCTAGCATTTGGTACACACACTGTTATTTTCTATGTGTGTGACTCTTGCTAAAAAAGTTTTTTACTTGAATTATTGGCTATTCGTAAGGACTACTCTTTTTCAATTGGAACTTCATATTAATAGATGAAAGAATTGCAAAAAGACTGAGTACGGGGGGGGCGGAGCAAGCTCTGTATCTGAGCGGTCGCAACTCTGAATAGCTCCGGTCCTACCCAGATAATTTATACATTAAAGACCGCTCAGTACAGTTATATTTATCTTTGAACCTAAGAGTACGACCCAGAGAGACTTTACAAATGCCCAAAACCAGATTATAACGGACATACATAGGACATAACCGCGATTAAGGTGACTATCATCATCAAGGATCGGCCATCTTGTTAACCACGCGACACCCTGGTCGTACCCTGCAGAGCAATATGGAAGAATTTAATGCTGCCATACTGATGGCTCTGGAAGCCCTTGACAACTTGATATCTCTCAGATTTGCGGATCTGAGGGGAATACTTGGGGACCGCTCTACTCTATCAACACCCCTGACAGAAGGAAGGACACCACCGAAGTCTCCAAAAACCTGCTTCCCAAGTTCATCACAGTTAGTGTCAGTTTGTAAGGGGACCCTGGAGGAGCTGAGCAATCAGTCTTATCTGATCATGTTAGAGCCAGTAATGGCAACCTCCCAAGAAATACCAGATAGAACCGGAGCGAGCCGCTCCCCAACTGTTACGGAGGGAGATGTGACCTACCTCCCTACGGGAGTTGAGAAATTTAATGTGACGAAGGCTCACTTGCAGGATCATAGGAGACTGGAGGATATCATGGGGCTCGACACCAAGCCCGGCCATGTAGCAGGGGTCTCACCGAATGCTACGGTTAACGGGGCAGTCTCACTAGAACCTGGGAAAAGGGCTCCAGAGGACCTACATAGCAGGAGAGAACAAACGGAAGGCTGGAGCCTATATCCTGGAACTGTGCTACAGCAGTATCAACTATGTTGGAGACCCATTACACCGCAGACCTGCATAACAAGAGCCCTTCCAGCGCTATGTAGAAGTGGAGTTGGTTGAATGGCACACCCGGGATTATGTCTCACTAGATGGTACAAGCTCCCACTTTGGTTACGGTACTTCTTACAGGGAACATAATCTGACCAATCTGCCATCTTAGTGCTCACACAGACTAAAGGTTCCTGTTCATGGCGTGCATAGGTACCTGGGTACGCCTGCTTGTTTCTCAGCTTTGTTTATGGTCATTACTGCTCACAGACTTTTACAGTTCACCCCTAGTTGTGTGAGCTTTCTGTTAGATATTACAATGTTGTTTTTTTTTAGTTTCTTTTTGAGTGTTCACTGCAAATTTTATGTTTTCTAATCTGATCCTGATTTGAGAGGCCCTAGATATATAAGTACAGGAAATGTATTAGATTACTTATTAGCAGCATAGTTAAGAGCAGACATTAGTTAGTTAGACTGCAATTGCCATAGAATTGTCTATTTGAATGTAACACTAGCATAAGACAGGAAGTTAGGTATTAATACCATGTTAGCTTATTTTATACCTGTCCACAGGAGTGTATTATTACTTGTTTATTATTAACTATGCTTATTGTATATTTTCTATAACACAGGAATATCTAAAACATTTATGCATTATACTTTGAATACATTAGGGGATATCCCATCTCTTGCTATTGCTCTCTTGTACATTATTATGTCCCTTAAGGACAAAGATATATACCGCTTGTATGCTATTTTTGTGGCTGTCCTGTTACGTGATTCAGAGACTACTTTCTATTATATTTACCCCTACTTCCTCTATAACTTTTAAGGTAGCAGGTTAAACGGAGGGACTCTATGCATCATGTGGACAAGTATTTATATACCTACTTAACACCTCTATATTATATTTTTATAAAGCTTCCCACTAGATACCTGTTACAACTGTCATAAGAGATAGCGTCACTCTTCACATATCAGGGTTATATGGGGAATACTTTGATATATAGCACTACAACTCGCCCTATCGCTCACACCAGAAATACTGAGTCCTTTGGAGAGCAGACCCTTAGCTGAACTCATTACTTCTCAGTTTGAGGGACTACTTTTGATATATTGTGGTATCTCAATACATGGTCTAATGGATACTGCTGGGCCGTGTTAGCTGGGAAGGCACGGCTCGGCATGTCAGATAAATTAGAGATTTTAGTTTGAGGTATATATGCAATAGCTAACAGTATACATGGTATTAGAGATGTATGACTATGTGGGTGCTCTCTTTATCTCTAGTTTTTCATGTACCTAGTTATCCCCCCCTGTCTATATTCTACTCGGGAAGCTACCCTTACTCTCATATGCCCTAGCTTAAATTTATTCACGTTGTAAATAGAGGACAGTTCTATGTCGTAGTCTATCTTAAAGCTCTGAGGTTTCAATACATTTACAAATTTGACATACTATTTGGCTCCGCCCCCCTTCCCCCCCTACTAAAACTAAAGAGCTACCTCCTCCCCAGCCCTACTCTTATCTAAATAGATACCCTAAACTTCTTCTCACATAGCTGGGAGAGGACCATACCAGTTTATCTTACAGTCATACTCTATAATAAAACTGAAGTCTTTCTTTGAGAAAGCCCACATTTTATAGTATTGCTTGTGATATTTGAACACATTATATTGTTAATTGTTTTGCGTATACATTGTTCTGTAAATGCTTTGGGGCATACCCTACATTTTGTATATGTCTATGACTTCAATAAAAATTTCCCGGTATTTAAAAAAAAAAAAAAAAAGACTGAGTACGGATCATATCTTTGATTATTTCACTTTGTAATATATGTATATTTCTTAATTATATATCATTATTGGGAATATTTGAAACTTAAGAAGCTTACGTATGAAAAACCCAAGCTGGTAACTCTATATACGCTATATCTTTAATAAATAATCAATAGTCATAAACTGTATGATGCTACATATGTATACAAATACATAAAATATCACCATAAAATATAATTGATATGGAATAATTTTTAAGATCAAAGTAAATTCCATTAGGCTGTTACTGGACCATCTATATTTGGCTAGTTTACAATTACTCCTTTTATTTTGTATGTTCCCTGGAGTGTATCTTTCTTATAATTAGTTGAATCCAAAGATGGTAACATAGATCATTTAGTCTTACAGAAAATCCTTTGTCTATTCTAATAGTAATGTGACCTATGTCAGAAAAGCTGCTAGATCGATGTCCTTGTTTAGCCCCCTTGGAGTTAGTACCTAGAGTATGAATCCAATAGTATTCACTTTGTCTTAATTTAAGGGTACAGTCAACCCCCTTCTTATCTTTGAGGACATGTTCCAAAATTGTCCCTTTTAAACATTTGGGATCCATATTATGAAAGTTTCTATAATGTGCTGACAGATTGTGTGATTTAAGTCCTGCTTTAATGTTGGTTATATGTTCAGCCAGCCGTTTCTTATATGGGCGTGTTGTTCTGCCTACGTACTGCAAATTGCAGCTGCACTGAAGAAGATAAACCACAAAATCTGTTTTGCAGTTACATTGACTTTTTATTTCAAAAGATTGGCCAGAGACTGAAGAGAAAAAAGTTTTGGTGGGTTTGGTAGAACTGTAGTGGTGTACACAGTCCTCACAGTTTAGCCTGTTGCATTTTAAAAAGCCTTTAGACTTCTCCCCTAGCTAACTTTGCTTGTTTGGACCAGCTGCTATCAATTTGCTTGGAGCCAGGATTGCTTTTAAGTTTTTATTTCGTTTGAATACTACAGAGGGTCCCTGTTCTGTGATTCCCTGTAGCAATAGGTCTCATTTTAAAACATGCCAATGTTTAAAATATTTTTGATTTCCCCTGCTCCTTCATTAAATGTAGTTATGAAAGTGGTCCTATTATTGTTGTATGTTTTTTGTGTTTTTTGTGTTTAGTATTTTCTAGGAGTGTCTCTCGGTCTAGTTTCCTTACTTTATTTTGAGCTTCTCCTAAGTCCTGCCGAATATTCCTTGCCCAGAAATTTGTTGGTTAGTTCTTGGGCTTCCTTGTAAAAGTCCTCTAGTTTTGAACAATTCCTATTGCCCATACGGAATATTGTTTATCCACTTTGAGTTGTGATTGCTCTTGGCATGTAAATAGCCATTGCAATCAGTTTCTTTTTTGAACAATTTTTTCAAGATTTTGTTCCCTTCATGAAAAAAGACAAGATCTAAAAAGTCAATTTTAGCAGGATTGGTTTTACTCGTAAATTTCAAGTTGTAACTATTGTGATTTAGATTTACTTTTCCAATGTTTCCTCAGACCCTGACCAAATCATTATTATGTCATATATATATATATATAAAGAGAACATAAAGTTAACCTTGTCCAGCAACTCCATATTAAGCCTTAATTAAAAATAGGTATAAGAACCACCAAGTTCTCAATTACACACAACCACGGATGCTTGATGAATAATGCAGTAATTTATTACTAAACTATACAATGTGCAATAAAATAAACAAAAGAAAAACCACACAATTGATGGTCTAAGATTATAGCATATGCAATTCATTCATTACCCAAAAGTATATTCAGGGATCCCCAAAAATAAAATTAGCCAGCAAGTCAACAAATGAAATATATCCAAAGTATAAGTCCTTAAATCTGGACTGCAGCTGCTAGTGCAAATGCCGAACTGGCCGGTTCCTCCTGATATAGACCTCTACTCCCTATGTGGCAAAAACACAATTACTTCAAGCGGACTAGGTGAAAACACTGCAAGGGGCATAAGATGAATCCCATTCCACCCTGCGCTTCATCCCATACACTCACTCCATAAATAAAGCAAGTTGACATATGCCAAAGGGACAAGTAATTCAGTCCAGCAGGGAATTGACACAAATGCTAATTATACAGCGATCTCCTCCGTGTCAAATAGGCTGTAATCACACTACGCCTTTACATTCAGCATCTCCTTAGAGCTACCTGTGTTTAGAATGTTGTGATGAAACAAACGTTTTCACCCCGTGTTACTCACATACACCGCTCACCGATCACCGGTATGTACTAGAAATGTCCATGCTCACATAGGGAGATATCCAAAAGGCTCCTGGGTGTAGAAATAATTAGAACGCTGTAATGCCAGACACAGTGGAAATCAACAACCGCTGACACATTTTTTGTGTCAATGTACAAATAAGCAATTAAGTGTCAATTCACCTGTCGGAAGCAAGGTAAATAGAACAGGATCCATGTAGTGGACATCGATTGATTAAGCCTGAGGAAGCCCCAAGTGACGTAGGGTGAAACACGTGTAGCGTTTGTCTTATCGGCTGATGACGATTTCCATATGCTATAATCTTAGACCATCAATTGTGTGGTTTTTCTTTTGTTTATTTTATTGCACATTGTATAGTTTAGTAATAAATTACTGTATTATTCATCAAGCATCCGTGGTTGTGTGTAATTGAGAACTTGGTGGTTCTTATACCTATTTTTAATTAAGGCTTAATATGGAGTTGCTGGACAAGGTTTACTTTATGTTTTTTTTTTTAATATATATTATTCTCTAAACCTCCTTGCATCTTGGTACCCACATTAACATTGAAATACTGTGGGTCCTTGACCATAGCCATTACATAGCCATTGTAGCTGGTACAAATATTGTTTGTTTATATATATATATATATATATATATATATATATATATATATATATATATATATATATATATATATATATATTATACATAGCCGGTAGCCCAGCACTCAATGTCATTTAAAATTAATGTGAAACTGATTTGGAAAAAAAATTGCACTGTTCTTTACTTCAATACAAGTCCTGTGAGTGCCCTCCCACATCTAGACACACACACACATATATATATATATATATATATATATATATATATATATACACACACACATACAGTGCCCTCCACTAATATTGGCAGCCTTGGTAAATATGAGCAAAGAAGGCTGTGAAAATTTGTCTTTATTGTTTAACCTTTTGATCTTTTGTTAAAAAAATACATAAAAATACTCTGCTCTAAAGAATATCAAACAATTGCAAACACAGGTTTATAAAAAAAAATGTTGCAAAATATATATGTGGCACAATTATTGGCACCCTTTTAGTCAATACTTTGTGCTACCTCGCCTTTGCTAAAATAACAGCTCTGAGTCTTCTTCTAGGGCCGCCACTAGAAATTTTGGGGCCCCTTACTTAACCATTGATCATCCCCCCCTTTGACATGTGCAATTTTTTACCAAGTGACTAAAACGTATATGCACTTTATTCTTAAGTGTAGTCAAACTTGGAAATGTAAAAGTAGTAACACACAAACGCACAGACACACTCATACACTGAAACACACACTTACACATAAGGATTCAAATATAGACACTCTAGCACAGGGTTCTTCAAACTTTTTTCCCCAAGACCAGGGCCATGATACCACATACCTTCAGGACCCTATTTTTATGCTTAGTCTGAAAATGTTTGAAGTAATATACAAGATAGCTGCAATATTTGGCAAAGTGACTAAAATGTGTGCATACTTTATTCCTGATTGTATTCAAACTTAAAAGTATTATAAAAATTAATAACACACACCCTCTCATACAATAATCACATCACACACCCTCATACAACACACACACACACACACACACCACCACCACAACACTTTCATACAACAATCACACCACACGCCCTCATACAACAATCACACCACACGCCCTCATACAACACACACACACACGCCCTCATACAACACACACACACACGCCCTCATACAACACACACACGCCCTCATACAACACACACCACACACTCTCATACAACACACACCACACACACACTCATACAACAGACACACTCTCATACACCATACACACACACTCATACAACACACCACACACACTCATACAACAGACACACTCTCATACACCATACACACACACTCATACAACATACACACACTCTCATACAACACACCACACATACTCATACAACACTCACACCACACACTATCATACAACACACACACACCATGCTTACTCTCATACAACACCCACACTCTCATATAACACCCACATCACATACACTCTCCTACAACACACAAACACATCATGACCCAGTAAACATGGTGTTGCGACCCAGTAATGGGCCCCGACCCATGGTTTGAAGAACCCTGCTCTAGCAGACATGCAGAGAAACACACAAACACACTCAGACACAGACAGATACTCAGCACTTGTTTACCTTGACCTGACAAGTAATGAGGAAGACTACAGTTTTGTCAAAAAAGCAGATTTACAAGACAAAATATGGAGTTCTGATTATCTTTTTGTCAAGGAAGATGCCAACTATAGGACAACAGCATGCAGTGACTGAAAGGAAGGGCCCTGAATTGCCTAAACAAAAATTTAAAGGTTAAGTGGTGGATTGGTGACTTCCGGAAAGGTCTCATTAGTCTCAAAGTCTGTAGAAAGATGTGAATAATCAGTAATAAGGTCAAAATGTCCTAAAAAGGAACAGACAATGGACACACACAAACTTGCACATAAACCCAAGGAAACACCCACAGAGACAGCCTCAGAAAACACACAAAGACATACACACTCACAGACACCCACAGAAAACACAAAAAGACACACACAAACTCACAGAAACACCCACAGAAAACACACAGACATATGCACACACCCTCAGAGACACCCACAGAAAACACACAGACATACTTACACGCACACACACCCTCACAGAGACACCCACAGAAAATGCACAAAGACATATACACATACCCTCACAGAGACATCCACAGAAAACACAGACATACAAACACACACACACCCTCAGAGACATCCACAGAAAACACACAAAGACATACACACCCAACCTTTACAGAGGCATCCACAGAAAATACACAAATACATACATACACACCCTCACAGAGACACCCACAGAAAAAGACATATGCACACACTCTCACAGAGACATCCACAGAAAATGCAAAGACAGACACACACACACCCTCACAGAGAGACCTACAGAAAAATACATACACACTCATAGAAACACCAACAAAAGCACAAAGACATAAACACAGACACCCACAGGAGGTAAAAATTTCTGCATATTGCCATCCCCTAAATCAACAGTGTGTGACATGCATGATAAAATAAATAGCAGAGTGAAGGGGGGCGGAGCCTGATCTCAATGCAGTAGGACACGTCTCAGTGAAGCTCCTAAAGTTCAGAAGACTTTTTACTAGTTATATTTCTTTAAAACCCAATATTTCACGACTCTATGTAAGATTAATCGACTAGGAATTGATAGCAGCTGAGAGCGGATGAATTGACGGAGTTCCTGCCTATGTTCTTTGAGACAGCTATGCAATCTACTTCCCAACAGGCCTGGTAGCCATCTTGCAGCCTGCACGATGCAACAAGAAGCAGATCTCATAAGTTGAATCCTGTGTGGGGAGTGTAACATAGGTCTGGGGCTGCCGCACATTATCCCCCCCCCCAAACTCTGGGGTTACGGTATCCAGTAATAGGATAAAAAAAAAATAATTGTTCATTATTTTACTGGTTACAACCACAGCTTGAATAAAAACTGCAACATGGAGACCGAGACAATTCTACTGTCGGAGCTGACATATGTACTGGAACAACATCATAATTCTTTAGTGCACATGATCAGAAAAGCCTTTGGTCCTATCCGGCTGGCTGACCAGGCAGAAGATGCAGAGGGACACTCTACCTTTGATATGCGAGGGGTTGATGGAGCTTCGGAGCCCCGGCTCCTAAGACCCCAAGTATTACACGAACAGCAGCCTTGTGTTGTTGTTAACGGACCGGACACTAGTAGGGAACTGATTTGTACTTTAATCCCAGACAAGTACAGTGAGATAAATGATGACAGCGGAAAACAAAGCTATTATGTACCCACATCGACAGAACCGCATATTGCTAGTCTTACTGCAACCTCTCCTCTTAGCCCTGAACAGGGATCACCCACTTCATTCTCCCGGAGGATCCCCGCCCAAAACATTGAAGTCTCACTCAAACCATACAAAGCAGGGACCTCAGGTACAATAGAAGATGGGCTGACACCTACATGGGGAGCTTCTCTAAAAGAGCCGGTACCTAAATCCTTTCCGGTATCACTTGGTCCAACAAAGCTTACCTTCGGTAAACTGGAGCCACATGCAGCAGCGAGGTTCTTGTCGCATCAAAGGGACTTTAAACTCTCTACACTCTCCATACTCGCAAAATGGCTGTCACCGAGGCAGGGACCATCTATGACTAAAAGAAGAATGCGGCGTAGAGCTGGTCTCCACAGGGCACTGCACCACTTGTAGCAACAGGCAGAGCGATGTGCCTTAATACGAGCAACCCCATTTATTAAGCAGAAGAAGGAGCGTTCTACTCTGACCCCACACTACTTGACACAAGTCTGTGAGCCGGTGGTAATCCTGGTAAGATACTATTTGGAGACCGTGACTAGCAGCAAGAGACGATGTGCGGTATGGACATTTCCACAACAGCTGAGAACAAGCAGCACAGAGCACGTCTCTCTCTCTCTACAAGGTCTGTAATTGGCTAAAAGATGGACATCATAGGTAAACTGTCTCATATAGATATCCTTTTTACCTAAGCTATGAGAACAGACATTGTCCTTTTAACATAAAACATTTAGATTACCCCTCCTATGATAGACGATGTTCCGGAGTCTCCCTGAGGGTACAAGATGTAAAGCTTACTTGAGACTGATGGGTGCAGAATGGGGTAAAATGTAATTTTATCTGTACTTATTCACCATGTCTCAGCCTCCAACATGAGATACATGTCACTATGTGGGTAGTAGATAACAAAATGTTATTAGGAAAATACAATGCATGACCCTCTTTGATTGTCCCTTTATATAGGTTTACCGGACTCTATCTTGTTAACAGTTTCTTAATTAAGCACATATTACACGCGAAGGCATTGCAGGGGTTTAGGCATATCACCTGGTTCTGTATATAGTTTTTTTATGCCTGAAGATGATATTTCTAGTCTCTTTAGTTATAGCTTTTTGTTCCCAAACTTAATCTAAGAGAGAGTTTATTTTCAATCTGCTTTTTATAACCCCTGCTATATGGTCCATGTTCCTTCGATTATGGTTGCAGAATGTATAACAGTCTGGTATTGATCATTTTTAATTGATCCTAATTTGTGTCTCTAGACAGATATGCTTTAGAATATTTTTCTTATTTTGGGACTTAGCTAGATTATATGTTTCATCATTGTAATGCACTCTGAAGGACTGGAACTACCTGAGTTTCCAATTTATGCCACGATGGACGGCTTAATACAGGTACCACAACCAACCTACCACATTTAAAAAAACTAAGCTAGGGATGCCCCATTAGAGGAGATATAAGAGCTGATTTTACTCGGTGTCATGTTTATGCATAGTGCACTATACTCTTACATGTCAACTAATTTGTAACTACAGGGAGTGCAGAATTATTAGGCAAGTTGTATTTTTGAGGATTAATTTTATTATTGAACAACAACCATGTTCTCAATGAACCCAATAAAACTTATTAATATCAAAGCTGAATATTTTTGGAAGTAGTTTTTAGTTTGTTTTTAGTTTTAGCTATTTTAGGGGGATATCTGTGTGTGCAGGTGACTATTACTGTGCATAATTATTAGGCAACTTAACAAAAAACAAATATATACCCATTTCAATTATTTATTTTTACCAGTGAAACCAATATAACATCTCAACATTCACAAATATACATTTCTGACATTCAAAAACAAAACAAAAACAAATCAGTGACCAATATAGCCACCTTTCTTTGCAAGAACACTCAAAAGCCTGCCATCCATGGATTCTGTCAGTGTTTTGATCTGTTTACCATCAACATTGCGTGCAGCAGCAACCACAGCCTCCCAGACACTGTTCAGAGAGGTGTACTGTTTTCCCTCCTTGTAAATCTCACATTTGATGATGGACCACAGGTTCTCAATGGGGTTCAGATCAGGTGAACAAGGAGGCCATGTCATTAGATTTTCTTCTTTTATACCCTTTCTTGCCAGCCACGCTGTGGAGTACTTGGACGCGTGTGATGGAGCATTGTCCTGCATGAAAATCATGTTTTTCTTGAAGGATGCAGACTTCTTCCTGTACCACTGCTTGAAGAAGGTGTCTTCCAGAAACTGGCAGTAGGACTGGGAGTTGAGCTTGACTCCATCCTCAACCCGAAAAGGCCCCACAAGCTCATCTTTGATGATACCAGCCCAAACCAGTACTCCACCTCCACCTTGCTGGCGTCTGAGTCGGACTGGAGCTCTCTGCCCTTTACCAATCCAGCCACGGGCCCATCCATCTAGCCCATCAAGACTCACTCTCATTTCATCAGTCCATAAAACCTTAGAAAAATCAGTCTTGAGATATTTCTTGGCCCAGTCTTGACGTTTCAGCTTGTGTGTCTTGTTCAGTGGTGGTCGTCTTTCAGCCTTTCTTACCTTGGCCATGTCTCTGAGTATTGCACACCTTGTGCTTTTGGGCACTCCAGTGATGTTGCAGCTCTGAAATATGGCCAAACTGGTGGCAAGTGGCATCTTGGCAGCTGCACGCTTGACTTTTCTCAGTTCATGGGCAGTTATTTTGCCTCTTGGTTTTTCCACACGCTTCTTGCGACCCTGTTGACTATTTTGAATGAAACGCTTGATTGTTCGATGATCACGCTTCAGAAGCTTTGCAATTTTAAGAGTGCTGCATCCCTCTGCAAGATATCTCACTATTTTTGACTTTTCTGAGCCTGTCAAGTCCTTCTTTTGACCCATTTTGCCAAAGGAAAGGAAGTTGCCTAATAATTATGCACACCTGATATAGGGTGTTGATGTCATTAGACCACACCCCTTCTCATTACAGAGATGCACATCACCTAATATGCTTAATTGGTAGTAGGCTTTCGAGCCTATACAGCTTGGAGTAAGACAACATGCATAAAGAGGATGATGTGGTCAAAATACTCATTTGCCTAATAATTTTGCACTCCCTGTATGTGCCCCTTGGCTGTAACATCCCCTTATAGATTGCTCCCCATTACAAGGTCCCAAATTGAGTCTCTCATATATACAAATATTCTCTGTATGGGAATATCATTAGGTATGTGATCCCATGACTGAGAGGTACATCTCAGTTATTAAGTCTCTACTTAGTTCAAAATCCTCTCTGTTAGCAGTACCTACATATGATGCAAGGTGCCCCCCCCCCAGACCTCCCAGCGTGGGTATATGGCACATCTCCATCTTGAACACCCACCCTAGGGTTATACCTTCTCCATTGGTCAAAAGCGGGTGTTAAAATGTGGACTCCTCCTACTGATCTTCTTATACCATCATGTGTTTTGTTATGTATTGTAGGCTGGTAACGACTGTGCATTTGTTTGTGGCTCTATTCCTTTGTTGCCCTTTTACGGCTCCATATTTCCACTTTTATTTCCTAATGGTTGTAATGTTTAATATATTAATGGTCCATGAGTGGCCACCTATAACATCAAAATTCCTCCTATATGGTGCCCAAAACTTCTCAGGGTTCATGAGTGTCCCTATGTGTTACTGGAGGAAATTATACTTTTTGAAAAGAGGTTCTAACTTTATTATGCATTATAACATTTATGCTGTTTTTCCAGTTAAGATATCTGCATAATGTAACAATCAGCAATATGTCATTTCTCTTATTAGATGTATATGTTTATTTTATTGTACTTGTTAATAACCTCAATAAAAATATTTTTTAAAAAAATAAAAAAAATTAAATAAATAAATAGCAGAGATTAAGAGATCACTTTTTAAAGAATCATATTTGTAAATGTGCAAACAAAAATACTTCTGTGAATTCAAAATTGTACATTAATGGTCTGTCAGAATGGGTAGATGAAGAAAAGCACTTTTGAAAGGTTGACATATGTTTGGTCCCCCCCCCCCCCATTTTCCCCAACCATGAGCACCACTTCAAATCTGGTGTACAAATGTTCCCATCTGTCAGCTGTACTTATGGATTTTGAAAATGCTGTACTCTATATGGTCCCATAAGCTGTGGTACTCAGTTTAATAGCTTTAGATCTGGTTAAATGCAGGATTTAGGCATGTTTGTATGTATTTCAAAATTAAGTCAGCATTAGTGTAAACTGAACAGTGTTATGTTAACCTGTCTCATTTCAAGCACTGAGCAATCTTAGCCTGAAATTATAACATTTTATGCAGATGTAAAAATCTTAGATAAAATGCCTCCTGGCATCTGGAAAGTCCTTGCATAAAGGGGCAGTAAGCTGGAATGTAATAATTTTTTTTATATATAAATAAATTAAAAAATCATATCTGCCAAAAGGGCATCTACCATTTGTGTATTGTGGAGGAAACATTTCTGCACGGTTTTAAATATAGAATTTCTACAGCATTGTCAAATAATCATAAATACACTGCTGCATATTGCTAAAAAAATAAAAGTGTTTTTATGGACCCCTGGCCCCACCATACAACTACCACACTGAAGTTACAATCCAAATTGCACAAATAATAAAAAAACATTTACTATGTAAGTCCTACCTCCTCTGTAAATGAAAGTGATTTGCCGTCTGACTCAGACACACACTGTACAAACTGAAGTGCCAAGTTTGTCTCACACTGTGCATAGTGGTTTAGTGCACAATCAGAAATCCTCTCAAATGCTAATACTTTACTCCCTGTAATGGCTTTTCCCGTGCTCAATAGCACTCTGCTGTAGCGCCCTCTGGTGGCTTCCAAAATTAATTTTTTTTTTATAATTGTTGTGCTTGCCTCATTGGGCCCCCTGGCCCAGTGGGCCCCTAACAGGAGTCACCCCTTTCACCCCCTGATGGCGGCCCTTGTCAGGATTCCATTCCAGCTTTTCTTTTTCACCTAAACTTTCCTGCCTTGCTTTACCACTCCCCTATTTAAGGCATCACAGCACCTTGAACAGGTGCTTAGTTATTGTTGATTTGCAGCTAGAAGCTATGCCAAAATTCTACCTGACTCCTTACTGAGGATTAAGAAAGGATTACAATTTATACCAAAGAACTAAAGATTTAATTTAAAGCCTCTCTTTATTCACTGCAGCTTGTTTGAAGTGCTGCAGCGTTTGTTTGGATTTCCTTTTACATTATATCTGAATGTGATTACCAGCGTCAACGCAATCTCTCAACTGTAATTCAGAAGCTACAAACTGGGACATTTCTCTGTTTCAATCTGTATCAGGTATTGAGGTTTACTTGGGATATACTAAACATCTACTCGTTACCTTATATAACGGATAACTCACTGTTAAGTAACGGAACTTAGCCACACCCTCCAACTATCAGCGTGACACTTCCTGAGCTTCAACCGGAGCCACAAGCCGTCTTTGAATTAACAACTCATTTGCTCATCGCAACTGTAGCAAGCTATCTCTTAATACACAGACCGCATAGCTCCGGTAACTACTCCATGCAGCGTCTCTGACGTCACTCCTCAGTAGATGAAAACTGACACTCGGATTTCATTCTGCTGTAGCGCTTAAGCTAGAACAAACCTCCTTACTTGTATGTGCTCTATGTCTAGCAATATTTAAAGGGAAAGTAACAAATTCTCTCTGTACATTCAGTTGCTAGGATAAAAGCAACTAGGAATAAAAATAACAGGTTCTCATACATAATAGAAACCTGCTTATGCAAAGTCTGATACTTTCAATTTACCTTAAGAACTTTTCTTTAAAGGACTGTTTCATCATATAATTTACAGACTTCTCATTTAATTAAATTCACTTATGTCACTCTGAGCTCATTACTTATATAAGCACAGAGACTAAAGTGATACATTCATTCATTTTTGAATAATTAGATCTGCAGTTGAGATCCATAATTTCCTTTAACGGTGTCAATTGCTGACACTTTACGCAGACTCTCACAGAATAACTAAGCCAAAAAGAATAAATGGATCCAGTAGATCTACCACAAGTGGTCTACAATCTCTCTCAAAGAGTCGACCTACTCAGCCAAGGGATGCGGGAACTCCAGTTGGAGAATGAAACACTGCGCAAAGTAATCAAGGATACAACCACCTCCAGGACTCCACCTTCTGAACATTCTCCTGAACCTTCTGTTTCCCCACCTGATCTATTCTATGGAGATAGAAGTCAGTACCGACATTTCAAGAATGCTTGTCTCCTAATGTTCCACCTGAAACCCAGGACCTATCCCAATGACGAGGTCAAGGTACTTACTCTAATATCTTACCTCAGAGCTGAACCTAGAGTTTGGGCTGACACCCTATATGAAACACGTAACCCAGTGTTATCCACTCTAAATACTTTTCTCACAGCTATGGATGAATACTATGCAGACACCAATCTCCAACTCAGTGCTGAAGGGAAAATGAGAAAATTAAAGCAAGGAACTAGACCAGTCGAATTATATATCACTGACTTTAAGCAATTTGCGACCGACTCGCAATGGAATGAGATTGCCTTGAGGAACCAGTTTAGATTAGGCCTTTCAGAGCCGCTTAAAGATGAACTCGCCAGAGTTGTTCTACCGGATACACTGGAGGCACTTATGAAATTAAGCATGCAGATAGACCGAAGACTTCGGGAAAGGAAAAGTGAACGTCACAATCAAGATATGCCCTACAAAAAACCCACTATACCACCTACACATAGCTCAGTTATATCTCCTAATCAAAGTGAAGCCATGGACATAGGGTTCATTCGGGGACCCTTGACAGCTGAAGAACGTTCAAGACGCAGGAACAAAGGCTTATGCATGTACTGTGGTATGGCAAACCACACTGTTAGAGACTGTCCAACCCTTGAAAGGAATAAAACTCGTAAGTGCTCTCCTTTTTTAACCTCTCTTATTATGCATAATAAACCTTCTCACTGTAGTCTTCTACTCTCTTTACAGTGGGAGCAAAGGCTGCTGAAGAAAGAAGCAATCGTTGATACTGGAGCCCAAGGAAATTATATTGATCACACACTTGTAACCTTAAATAAAATACCACTAATAAAAAAAATAAACCCCGTGTCTATCCGTGTTGTAGATGGTTCTGAAATCTCCTCAGGTCCAATCACACACCACACCATCCCTATTTTGGTTACAACTCAATGTTCTCACCAAGAATACATCACATTTGATGTGATTCTTTCCCCATTATTTCCAATAGTATTGGGGTTGCATTGGCTACAATTACATGAACCTTCAATAGATTGGAAAACCTTACAAGTGAGATTGGATTCCTCCTATTGCAAGCAGACTTGCTACCAACACTCCTTAACTTCACTTTTGCACTTCAATGAAGTATTACCAGAACCAGATTTAACTTCAATCCCAGTCGAATACTCTAAGTTCTCGGAAGTTTTTAGTAAGAAAGAGGCTGAGACATTACCTCCACATCGTCCATACGATTGTCCTATAGATCTAAAACCTGGGACCACACCACCCTGTGGACGTCTTTACCCCCTTAACAAACCAGAATTGGACCATCTTAAAGAGTATTTAGAAGAAAACCTGCGTAAAGGGTTCATACGTCCTTCAGTTTCACCAGCCGCAGCAGGCATGTTCTTCGTCCGGAATAAGGACCAATCTCTACGTCCAATTATTGATTATAGAGATCTGAATAACATCACTGTGAAGAACAGATACCCACTTCCCCTCATCCCTGAATTGATCGAAAGACTACAGGATGCAAAGATCTACACAAAATTAGACTTGCGAGGAGCATATAACTTGATTCGCATTAGAGAGGGGGATGAGTGGCTCACGGCCTTTAGGACAAGATATGGGTTGTACGAATATTTAGTTATGCCCTTCGGGTTGACAAATGCCCCAGCAACCTTTCAATATTTTATTAATGATGTCTTCAGAGACCTACTGCATATCTGTGTTGTTGTTTACCTCGACGACATCTTGATATATTCTTCCTCCCTGGAGGAACATGTTAAGCATGTTAGTTGGGTCCTTTCTCGTTTACAAGCACATCGTCTTTATGCAAAGGCTGAAAAGTGTCTATTCCATACACAAGACATCACGTTCCTTGGATATCGTATCAGTCCTAAAGGTATACAGATGCAACAAGATAAGGTAGATGCAGTCAAACAGTGGCCACAACCCACAACTAGGAAGCATCTGCAACGTTTCTTAGGCTTCAGCAACTATTATAGAAAATTTATTAAGAATTACTCCAAGATAGTAAAACCTCTCACAAAACTAACTAGTTCTAACATACCTTACAGATGGAATGATCAAGCTAACCAAGCCTTCATTTTCCTAAAAGATGCATTCACTTCTGCACCCATACTAAGTTTTCCGAATTCCACACTTCAGTTCATTTTAGAAGTGGATTCCTCAGAATACGCTATAGGGGCAGTTTTATCACAACGGAAAACCTTGAATTCACCCCTTCATCCAGTTGCCTTCTTTTCAAGCACCTTATCTCCAGCAGAGATGAATTATCCCATCGGGGAAAAGGAGCTCTTGGCCATCAAAAGGGCGTTTGAACATTGGAGGCATCTTTTAGAGGGCACCAAAGACCCGATTATCATATATACGGATCACCGCAACCTCGAATACCTGCAGAAGAACAAGTCTCTTTCTAGTAGACAAGTCAGGTGGAACCTCTACTTCAGTCGCTTCAATTACCAGATAATTTACAGACCAGGATCACGAAATGGAAAAGCTGACGCCCTTTCAAGAATGGTTGACAAACCACCTTCATCCACCTCTCCCACTTCCATGATTCCACCTGAAAGATTCCTCGGAGCTATGTCGGTTCTAGAAAATGATATCCAAGTAGCATTGAAAAATGACAAACAGATACCTTATGACAAACTTGCTTTCTATAATGACTTCCTCGGAAACAGACTCTACATACCTGAATCACTAAGGTCTCAACTGATAAAAGATTTCCATGAACCACCATTATCAGATCATCCAGGTATCAGAAGAACGCTGGAATTACTACAAAGACATTACTGGTGGCCTAATATGTTCATTAGTGTACAGAATTACGTAAGGTCATGCAATATCTGTTCCATTTCAAAGGCAGAAAAGAAACCACCATATGGTTACCTAATGCCAATGCCCATTCCAAACTCTCCATGGAACCATTTAGGAATGGACTTCATTGTTGATTTACCGCTCAGTGCTGGGAAAAATACCATCCTAGTCATAACAGATCTTTTGACTAAGATGGCACACTTCATTCCCTTTCATAAGATCCCCTCTTCTCTTGAGACAGCTCATCTTTTCCTTGATAATGTGGTTCGTCTTCATGGACTTCCTTCCATTTTAACTACTGACAGAGGTAGTCAGTTCACTTCCCGATTTTGGAAACATCTCACAACAGCTTTACAAATAGATCATCGTCTATCTACATCCTATCACCCACAAACAAATGGGCAATCAGAGAGAATTAATCATTGGTTGGAGCAATATTTAAGATGTTATTGTGCATACCACCAACAAGACTGGACAAAATTTTTGAGTATGGCAGAGTTTTCATATAACAACACCTTAAATTCTTCTTCTAAAATGACACCTTTCTATGCTAATTATGCATATCATCCACGACTGTCATTCAATTATTCTGGTACTGAAGACATACCTTCTGTTGACGACTTAATACGTAAACTGACGGAAAATTATCTTTCATTGAAGAAAAACCTGCAACAGGCTCAAGCTTCCCAAAAGCGCTTTTATGACCTCAGAAGAAGACCCTCACCTCATTACTCCGTTGGCGACCGAGTTTGGCTTTCCACTAAGTATTTACGTCTTCAAGTACCTAGCAAAAAACTTGCCTCTCTTTTTATCGGTCCATTTACTATTTCTAGGATCATAAATGAAAACGCTGTAGTTCTTGACCTTCCACCTTCCTTGAGGATACACCCTTCATTTCATGTTTCTCTCCTGAAACCTCTTACTTCTTCAGATCCAACTAATCAGATACTCCCACCAAATTCTGCCATCTTGGATGCGGATTCGTTTGAAGTACAAGATATCTTGGATTCCAGGATTGTCAATGGAGTTGTTCAATATCTCATCCGTTGGAAGGGCTTTTCGCCTGATGATGACACCTGGGAACCTTCAACCAATGTATCTGCTCCTAGGCTGGTGGCTCGCTTCCATAGACGATACCCTCAAAGACCTAAACCTCAAGCCGAGGGTCGGCTTGCTTGAAGGGGGGGATCTGTCAGGATTCCATTCCAGCTTTTCTTTTTCACCTAAACTTTCCTGCCTTGCTTTACCACTCCCCTATTTAAGGCATCACAGCACCTTGAACAGGTGCTTAGTTATTGTTGATTTGCAGCTAGAAGCTATGCCAAAATTCTACCTGACTCCTTACTGAGGATTAAGAAAGGATTACAATTTATACCAAAGAACTAAAGATTTAATTTAAAGCCTCTCTTTATTCACTGCAGCTTGTTTGAAGTGCTGCAGCGTTTGTTTGGATTTCCTTTTACATTATATCTGAATGTGATTACCAGCGTCAACGCAATCTCTCAACTGTAATTCAGAAGCTACAAACTGGGACATTTCTCTGTTTCAATCTGTATCAGGTATTGAGGTTTACTTGGGATATACTAAACATCTACTCGTTACCTTATATAACGGATAACCCACTGTTAAGTAACGGAACTTAGCCACACCCTCCAACTATCAGCGTGACACTTCCTGAGCTTCAACCGGAGCCACAAGCCGTCTTTGAATTAACAACTCATTTGCTCATCGCAACTGTAGCAAGCTATCTCTTAATACACAGACCGCATAGCTCCGGTAACTACTCCATGCAGCGTCTCTGACGTCACTCCTCAGTAGATGAAAACTGACACTCGGATTTCATTCCGCTGTAGCGCTTAAGCTAGAACAAACCTCCTTACTTGTATGTGCTCTATGTCTAGCAATATTTAAAGGGAAAGTAACAAATTCTCTCTGTACATTCAGTTGCTAGGATAAAAGCAACTAGGAATAAAAATAACAAGTTCTCATACATAATAGAAACCTGCTTATGCAAAGTCTGATACTTTCAATTTACCTTAAGAACTTTTCTTTAAAGGACTGTTTCATCATATAATTTACAGACTTCTCATTTAATTAAATTCACTTATGTCACTCTGAGCTCATTACTTATATAAGCACAGAGACTAAAGTGATACATTCATTCATTTTTGAATAATTAGATCTGCAGTTGAGATCCATAATTTCCTTTAACGGTGTCAATTGCTGACACTTTACGCAGACTCTCACAGCCCTGTCTTCTCCTATAATGCCTGATGAGGTTGGAGAATACATGGCAATGGATCTGAGACCATTCCTCCTTACAGAACCTCTCCAGATTTCGATGCTGGTGGACTCTCCTCTTCAGTTCACCCCACAGGTTATCTATGGGGTTCAAGTCAGGGGACTGGGATGGCTATGGCATGACCTTTATTTTATGGGCAGTAAGCCATTTCTTGTGTTGATTTTGATGTATGTTTTGGATCATTGTCTTGCTGAAAGATCCAACCACAACCCATTTTTAGCTTTCTGGCAGAGGCAGTCATGTGTTCATTTAATATCATGAGGCCATGTATCCTAACAAAATGTACAGGCCCTCTGGCAGAAAAACAGCCCCAAAACATTAAAGAGCCACCACTATATTTAAATATATATAATATAACTATATATATTTTTTTAATATTTTATATGTAATATTTCCATAAGGCACCTTAAGATAACTAACAGCTAGATGACGAGTTTTGCGTTATGAGGGGTGCGGTGCTAACTTGCACGTTATTCTCACCGCTCACTTACCTGCAGCGCTGGTATTACGGGTTTTTATCAACCCGGCGTTAACAGGCAAGAAGGGAGCGTAGAGCAAAATTGAGCTCCACACTGCACTCCAATACCAGCGCTGCTTAAGTGAGCGGTGAGCTGGTTATATGTGCTCGTGCACGATTTACCCATAGACATCAATGGGGAGAGCCGGCTGAGAAAAAGTCTAACATCTGCAAAAAAGCAGCATAAAACTCAGTAATGCAGCCCCATTGATTCCTATGGGGAAACACATTTTATGTTTACACCTAACACCCTAACATGAACCCCGAGTCTAAACACCCCTAATCTTACACTTATTAACCCCTAATCTGCCGCCCCCGACATCTCCGACACCTACATTATATTTAATAACTGTCAGGGTTTTTTCCCTGTTTTGTTTGCCATGTGCTGCTGGCAGCCATTTTACTCACCTCTCTTGCTAACTATGGTGTATTGTGGGGGATGCTGCTCATTTCCTGCACTTCCTTTTATGGCCAGACTGGTGTGCATCATCCGTGTGAGACAGGATGCAGTCATTGTGATGTCATCACTTATTATTTAAAGGGCCTCTGTTCAGTATGCTTTGCCTTTGCGTTGTCTCAGACCTATTGGCTGATGCAGGTTAATAAATATTTAGTAACTATTCTACCTAGTTAAAATAACTACAAACTTGCCTATAAAATAAAAATAAACCCTAAGCTAGATACAATGTAACTATTAGTTATATTGTAGCTAGCTTAGGGTTTATTTTACAGGTAAGTATTTAGTTTTAAATAGGAATAATTTAGTTAATGATAGTAATTTTATTTAGATTTATTTAAATTATATTTAAGTTAGAGGCTGTTAGGGTTAGGGTTAGACTTAGGTTTAGGGGTTAATAAATATAGTATAGTGGTGGCGACATTGGGGGCAGCAGATTAGGGGTTAATAAATGTAGGAAGGTGGCGGCGATGTTAGGGGTGGCAGATTAGAGGTTAATAATATTTAACTAGTGTTTGGGAGGCGGGAGTGTGGCGGTTTAGGGGTTAATATGTTTATTTTAGTGGCGGCGATGTCCAGAGCGGCAGATTAGGGGTTAATTTTTTTAATTTAATGTTTGCGATGCGGGAGGGCCTCGGTTTAGGGGTTGATAGGTAGTTTATAGGTGTTAGTGTACTTTTTAGCACTTTAGTTACAGCTTTGTAGCGTAAAACTCATAACTACTGACTTTAAAATGCGTTAGGAGTCTTGCAGGATAGGCTGTACCGCTCACTTTTTGGCCTCCCAGGACAAACTTGTAATATCAGCGCTATGGACCCATTGAAAAAAGACTATACGCAATTTGCGTAAGTTGGTTTGCGGTAAGGCCAAAAAAGTGTGCGGTGTCCCTAAAACTGCAAGACTCGTAATACCAACGGAAATAAAAAAGCAGCGTTAGGACCTGTTAACGCTGCTTTTTCACCTTACCGCAAAACTCGTAATCTAGATGTGTATTTTCAGTGCAAACAATTAACAAAAGTAAATTGGAATTTTATTTTTTTAATCAAATTTGATTCCTTCTTTTAGTATCCTCTCTTGAAGTTTTGCTTCTTTACTTAAAGGGACAGTCTACACCAGAAGTTTTATTGTTTTTAAAGATAGATAATCCCGTTATTACCCATTTCTCAGTTTTGAATAACCAACACAGTTATATTAATATACTTTTTACCTCTGTGATTACCTTCTGACAGCCCCCTGATCACACTACTTTTTAATTATTATCTATTGACTTGCATTTTAGCCAATTAGTGCAGTGTCTGCCACAAGCCACGGGCGTGATCACAATGTTATCTATATCGCTCACATGAACTAGCACTCCCCTGTTGTGAAAAGCTAATAAAAAAGGCAGAAATTTAGAGGTTTCAATGATATAAAGTATATTAATATAACAATGTTGATTGTGCAAAGCTAGGGGATGGGTAGTAAAGGTATTATTTATATTTTTAAACAATAAGAATGTTAGTGTTGACTGTCCCTTTAAAAATGGACAGTAAAGTCAAAATTAAACTTTATTATTCAGTTAGGGCATGCAATTTTAACCAACTTTCCAATTTACTTTTATAATCAAATTTGCTTTGTTCTGAGCACTGAGATAAGGGGGCAATCTGCAAAGACTTAGATACAAGGTAATCACAGAAGTAAAAAGTGTATTACTATAACAGTGTTAGTTATGCAAAAGTGGGGGATGGGTAATAAAAATATTATCTACCTCTTTAAACAAAAACCATTTTAAACATAGACTGTCCCTTTAAGCATGCACATGCCTGAAAAGGGTAAAATAAAATAAAGCATATTGACTGTTTTGCATGTTTAAAGGGATAGGAAACCCCCAAAAATTATTTTGTGATTCAGACAGAGGATACCATTTTCAAAAAGTTTCCAATTTACTTCTACTATCAAATTGCTTTGTTCCCATGATATTCTGTGTTAAAGAGATACCCAGGTAGGCATCTGGAGCACGACAAGTCAAGAAATAGTGCTACAATCTAGTGCTCTTGCAAATGGATAACATTATTGCAAAACTACTGCTATATAGTGTTCCAGAAATGGGCCGGAACAGTATGCGTCCCTGCTTTTCAAAAAAAGATACCAAGAGAACAAAGGAAAATTGGTAACAGAAGTAAATTAGTAAGTTGTTTAAAATCACGTGGGTTCCGGTGGAGGAGGAGCAAAGGATGTGCTGCACCTGCTGCCTGCTCGATACTCCTGTCCCATAGCTTTTTGGCGGTGAATCCTCGCGCCTTACCCCAGGCCTGGGGTTGCTGTTTTTGGATAGATTGAAACACCATCTCGGGAACCCATAACAGTGAAAAATACATCTCACTGTTCTAGTAAACAGGTAACCTGGAGAGACCTGGAACTTAAACTAATGTTCTCAACAGATGATCTAAGGGGATGTGATGCCTTCTCTTTGATAAACCCTGCTCTCTTCTGAAGGGCACAGGAGCAACAGTATATATTGGCATTTTCCTTTTTATTTTTTTTTCTGCTTCTTGGAAAATCACCCCTCCTAACTACCTTGCAATAAAAAAAAACCTATAGGATAAATTCTTTCCCCTCTCCTCTCCCCCGCCTGTTAAACAGCCGCTTCCCCTAAAGAACAGTTATCCTACAAAAGCCGATATATTTTTGCAAGTTTCAACACACCTGGGACGTTTTGCGGCTCTTTTGGCTTGATTTGTCCACCTCTTCTCTCTCCCTCTTCCCCCACCTGTGCTGCGTGGGAGGAGGTGAGGTTGTGGTTGTCGGGACATATACAGCTTTTTTTTTCACCTTGCCTGTCTGCTTCCCCTGGCTAATCTGCTGTCCGCTGAGCCGGTTCTGGCCCTGATTCCCACTTGCCCTGTAACAACTGAGGCTTTCTTCTATTGAAAGGGACCGGTCTTACTTAGTGCCTGAACCCCCTCCTCCCCCACCGGTGCTGCGTGGGAGGAGGTGAGGATACACCTGGCGGATCAATAACAAAACCGCTACTCTGCTTACCTGCTTGCTTTCTCTCGGCCCTGATGTGCCTGATGAGCCGGTCCTGACTTGGTCCTTGAGTTTTTTTTAAATTCCCGCTTCATCCTCTGACTGGACCACGATCTCCCTGCGCTTCGGAGTCTGCCCCCCCTGCGTGGGAGGAGGCGAGTTGACGTGGCCGGTGGACGGTCTGACTCCTGCTGTGCCTGGCTGCCCTGGTTGGCTGGTGCGGTGGGACTTGGGGTGCCGCTGGTCGCTTGCTGCTTGGGCTCCCTGCGTTTTTCTGTGATCGGCCCTGGACCCGACTCCTTTCTGACAGCTCTTCTGCCTCCCCCCCCCACCGGTGCTGCGCGGGTGGAGGTGGATAGTGTTTGAGAAGGGGCTAGAGGACCGGCCCAACGATCATACCCTTACTGTGTGGCCTCCATGGGCAGGGGCATATGACTGGAAGCCTGTTCTGTTTTCTCTTCAAGTCAGCCGGCGGCACAGTTTGGATAGAAATCAATACAAGGGGGTAGCAGGTAAAAAGGTAAGCCTTACAGCGTTTTCTGCCTGATATAAACTAAAGCTTGCCAAGGACACATTATTCCTTCAAAGTTCAATATATGGAAAAATGTATTACTGAAATAAGAACTGAGTTTTTCACTTAAACTGAAGAAAAGAGTGATAAGGGGAGAGAGGAGGAGAAGCACGGAGGGGAAGGAAAAGAGGAGAAAATTTGTATAAACACTGCTTTTTTTCGGGGACTACAAATCTATTTTATTAAAATGAACCATTAACCCACAAGTATTGTAAATTTAACATATAGCCTTGTATATACCAAGAAACACTGAAATGTTTAGAGTTAAATTCTGCTGAAGTATAAGTAATTGTAAATAATTGATGTTTCACTTTGTATAATTTTATTTTTTATTAGAAGGAAAACTCCCTTAAAGGATTGTTACATAATTTCTTTCTTTTTGGGACATTTTGCTACTAAGGAGGAGAAGGTTTTTTCTTAGCTAAAACAATTCTTTCAGAATCCCTTCCCAAATCACCCTAAATCTTCATCCTTAATTGGGGAGAAGAGGGGAGCGGAGGGGAGGAGGAGGGGATAGGGGGAGGGAAAGAAAAAGGGAAAAGGTAATAGTACTAACTTTAATAGTTAGAAAACGGAACACTATATCAGAGGGGACAAAACACTATTATAAAACCACTGTAGCCCTTAATAAGGCTCCTAGT
The DNA here is from genome assembly GCF_027579735.1 of Bombina bombina. Lineage (NCBI taxonomy): Eukaryota > Metazoa > Chordata > Amphibia > Anura > Bombinatoridae > Bombina > Bombina bombina. The sequence goes on from NC_069501.1 coordinate 988,758,405, forward strand.
CTTGGAGCTTTATAAAATATGCCATAAGTTTTAAATTCATACTATACAAGTAGCTCTATCAACCCTGACCTTTACAACCCCCTTCGCCCCCACTCTGACTACTGACATCCCAGATTAAGAGATATACGGGACAAAGTGGCTGACTAAGACCAACAAATAGATCTCTTCCCATCATATATACTAATATACTTATATATTTGACATTTTTTAGGCCAGCTTATATTGTATAAAATTGTCATATAGTGAGCAGCCTTATATCCATGTAATCTATTCTAAAGAGAACCAAGGGATTACAAGCTCTCTTGTCTTCCGGCTGCGGCTGCCTGATACACCTAATTCACCTCACCCCTTATATTTTTTTTTTATTTTTTTTTTACACCTTACCCTCACACTCACCTCACATCCCTAACTTTCCCTTTTTTCTTTTCCCCTGTTTGACTGGGTTTTTTTCCCTTAAAATAATAAATAACCAAATTCCACTCTAATTCACCTTGTTCACTTATAGTTTATGGATACATTTTTTTCACCCTCACGGTAAAACCTCACCAGCAGCCATGTCGGCTAGACAAAGAGATAAGAAACATAAATCTGCTCCAGAGGTACAAACAGAAATGCAGGCACCTTCCTGCGATCTTATAAATATGCAGGAACATATTGATGTACAATCCTTGGTCTCTAAAATTTCTGATGCCCTCACCCCTAAATTTGATTCCTTAAAGAAGGAGCTTAAACAAGACATTGCTTGCTTAACCTCAGAAGTCAAACAATTTGCTGAAAGATTTTCTGAGGTTGAGCAAAGAGTCTCGGATCTTGAAGATCTGGTCTCAATCCAAAATGATAAATTAGAAGCCATATCTTCAGCCCTTATTAAAACACAAAATAGAGTCGAAGACCTTGAAAATCGTTCAAGGCGTAATAATTTAAGATTAATTGGTCTTCCTGAGGCTAAGCAGCCAGAAGATCTTAACAAATTATTTACACATACCCTTCCATATTTACTACAGATGCCTGAGAACTATCCTAAAATAATAATTGAACGTGCACACAGGATAGGAACAATTTCTTCTGTCAATATCAATAAGAGGCCTAGACCTGTTATAGCCAAGTTCCTGAACTACCAGGATAAAATCATGTTTTTACAACATTATCGTAAACACCAACCTTTAATGGTTGAAGGTGCCAAAGTCCTTATATTTCAGGATTATTCAGCAGAAACGGCACAAAAAAGAAGAGAGTTGGCCCCAATGTGCACGAAATTTATACAACAAGGCCTTCGTGCTACTACCATACACCCTGCCAGACTTAGACTAATGATTGACAACACAACACATTTTTTTAATACAGCTCTTGAAGCAGAAAAATTCTACTCTACGAACTCTCCCCCTTAAAAGAACTTAAAAAGTCCAGGCCTTTTAGGTTAGGGTAATAGGGTAATAAGTGCTATGGGTAGCACAATTATTGTTTATTGTACATGGATGTTCTTTTTCTTTCTTTTTTTTTTTTTCTTTTTTCTCTTTTTCCCCTTCCTTATCCTTTTTCCCTTTCCTTATTTTTTTTTCTCTTCTTCCTCTTTTCTTCCTCTTCCTCTTCTTCTTTCTCTTCTTCTTTTCTTTCTTCTTTATAAAAAATGATGACGATGGGCCATAAACTTAAAATGACCTCATGGAATATTGGAGGCCTTACCTCCCCGATTAAGCGGAAGGCAATACTTCTTCAGTTAAAAAAGATTAATACTAATATAGCTCTCTTACAGGAAACACACTTAAAATCTGAAGAAATTTTAAAACTTAAATCTTCCTGGGTTAAAGATGTTTTTTTTCCCTCTACGGTAAAAAGAAAGAGTGGGGTCGCGATTCTCCTGGGGAAGAGACTCTCCTATGAGGTTATCCAGGTAGATACGGATCAGGAAGGTAGATATTTAATGCTAAAAATTAACATTTCAAAAGTATTATACACACTCTGCAACGTATACGCCCCAAATGTCTTTAATCTCCCATTCTGGGAAACATTGCAAAACAAGCTCTTCTCATTTGCTGAAGGCCATCTAGTTCTGGCTGATGACTTCAACATGGCTCCCCAGCACCCCCTTGACAGATTTAGACAGAACTCTGTTACAGTTAAAACCAAGAGAGACAACTTAGAGTCTAAATTATTTCTTAAACTTTTCCGCAACTTAAAGCTCTGTGATATATGGAGGATCCAAAATCCGGATCTTAGAGACTATACATGCCATTCGAAAGCGCATAAATCGCTTTCAAGAATCTATATGTTTTTGATCGATGAAAGATTTTGCAAGTCAAAAGTAACTGCTAATATTTTACCTATTACTATCTCGGACCATGCCCCGATCACACTTGAACTTGATTTAATCTTGTCAGGGAACAAGAACTTTGGTTTTTCTTTCCCTCGTTATCTCGCAAATGACTTAAAATTTAAAAACTGGCTTATTTCTAGATTTCGGGAATACGCAATTATTAACCAACAACATACCTCTAAACCTGCTTTATTTTGGGAAACTGCAAAGGCAGTCCTTCGTGGGGAAATACTGGCCTATTCCATCTCTAGAACTAAGAAAATGAAAAAAAGGGAGCCTGAGGCACTAAAGGCTGTTACAAATGCATACAACCATTATATTTTAGTCAAAACACCTGAGAATTGGTCTAAATACAATGCGGCATTGACGGAGAGAGATTCTCTTCTACTCTATAAAAGCACCCAAAGAGATCTTAGGTTGAAGGCTAAATTGTATCACTATGGCAATAAAACAGGGAAACTTTTAGCAAACTTAGTAAAGATTGAAAGAGGCTCTTCTATAATAAAAACTATATCATGTGGTAATAAAAGCTTTAACTCCCCCGAAGAAATATCCAGAATATTTGCAGAATACTACGAGTTCCTGTATTCTTTAAAAAACTCTAATATCTCACAGCGAGAAAACTTTTGGAATCAAATAATTATTCCAACTCTGACCCCAGACTCATTGGAAACGTTACAATCTCCCTTCACCGAAGCAGAAATTGCTATAGCAATTCAAAAACTCTCCTCTAATAAAGCACCAGGACCTGATGCACTTCCAAATGAATTCTACAAAATATTAGCTCCCGAGATAATAAAACATTTAACTTCTCTTTTTAATGATATATATGTCTCAGGTAACATCCCAACTAAGGAATTCACTGCATCTTATACAACTCTTATCCTGAAACAGGGGAAAAATCCGGAAAAAAAAGAGTCATACAGACCCATCGCGCTCCTTAACACAGATTATAAACTCCTTACATCTATCTTATCAAAGAGACTAAACAACCTTTACTTTCTTCCATTATACATAGTGACCAGGCAGGTTTTCTTTCAAAGCGAAATTCATCGGCTAAGATAAGGGAGGTATTCACGACAATAGAATATCTTAACCTGCTGGATTCGGAGGGGTTGGGGGGAGAGGACATCTCTGATAAAGCAATTATATCTATCGACGCCGAAAAAGCGTTCGATTCGGTACATCATGATCACTTGTCCTTTACGCTACAACAATTTGGTCTTGGAGGTAATTTTCTCCGTTCCTTTAACAATTTATATAGTAATGCATATACAAGAATTTTAGTTAACGGGGATATGACTCCCGACATAAGATTGAGAAGAGGGACTAGACAGGGATGTCCTCTCTCCCCCCTTCTGTTTGATCTGGCTATCGAACCACTCGCCATCCAGATTCGCCATCAACTTCAAGGGATTAAAATTAAAGGGAAAGAACTGCAAATTGCATTATATGCAGATGATGTACTGCTTTACATTTCTAATACGGCTAGAAACATCCCAAAACTTCTTGCTATCATAGACCAATTCGGTTCTTTTTCCGGTTATAAAGTAAATGTTCTAAAATCGGAGCTTTGCTGGCTTACACATACCAAATATTCTTGTGCAAACATTCCATTCACTATAGTTCAAAATGCATTTAGATATCTAGGCATATGGATTTCCTCCAATCCTAATGCCTGGTATGATTTAAATGTTCCTCCGGTACTTAAAAAAATTACAGAAGCTTTTAAAAATTGGCAAAAACTCCCCTTATCCTTGTCAGGCCGTATTGCACTTTACAAGATGACTCTCCTCCCTAAAATCTTGTACGTACTTCAGAATACATCATTCATCCTAAAAACAAGAGATATTCTATCTTTTAATTCAGCGCTTCGTTCCTTTCTGTGGCAAAATAAGAAACCTAGGATCTCCCTATCTAAATTAATGCTTCCGGTCGAGCAGGGAGGACTTTCTTTGCCAGATATCCGATTGTATAATATAGTTTTTCAGGCTAGAACAGCAATGGATTGGTTAACCAATGCTAACTACGTAACAAGTCTTGAACTTGAAAAAAACATAGCCCATCCATGCTCCTTGATAGCCCTATTACATTGTGATAAAAAGATAATTCCACCCATATTAAAGAAAATTAAGTTAATCTTTAACCCAATCCAGATGTGGAAAAAGATTTGTTCAATGCTACATATCCAGACTAGAATATCACGACACCTACCTCTCTTAAATAACCCACATTTTCAAGCAGGTATGCAATCTGCTCTCTTCTTTAACTGGAAATCCCTAGGCCTTCAGAATATCCATCAACTACTTGACTTCCAAAATAAATGTATTAAAACTTTCGATTCTCTTAAAAAGGACTTCCATATTCCTAATAAAAACTTTTTCGCTTATTTGCAAGCACGACACTATGCCTTTAAGTTGGTAAATGACTTTGGTTGGGAATGGTCCCTAGGCATACTTGAGAATTGGATCTTATTAGTTAAGAATGGCCTAACATCCATCTCCTATATATATCAGAGATTGGCTTCCTTGAAAGGCACAGAAATATTAGAAAACCTGCAGGCTAAGTGGACAAATACTTTATCAGAAAACTTAGGAGAAACTTCTGTAATTACTTCATCAATTCAAGCGATAGCTCGTGCTACCCTCTCCGCCACGTGGAGAGAGACACATGTTAAATTATTATTTATGACATACTTCTCACCGGAGAAGGGAGCTAAATGCCGAAGTGATACTTTTAATAAATGTCCAAAATGCTCCTACCCCTCGGCTAACCTTATCCACATGTTCTGGTATTGTCCAAAAATAAGGAATTGTTGGCAGAAAATACAATACTGGATGGTCAACGTACTAGGAATATCTTCACTGTCATTATCTCCTCTAAATATAATTTTCCCACTGGAGGACTTCGGCCTCTCTCGAGATAAACTCAAAATAGTTACTTTGATAATTCTTGCTGTCCGATATTTAATACTGAAGAAGTGGAAATCACGAGCAACACCAAGTATATTAGAGATAAAGAATTGTTTGAAGAAACAATGTATAATAGAACAGCTAGATTCCAACTTACAGAATGAACAAGAAGTGGGGAACTTTTTCTCTAAATGGTCAGATTTTATTAAGGCTTTACCCACAAGCGAAATCGAACATTTAATTTATCCCTTTAGAAATACGGAGCTGGTTCTTTTGGGAGTTTGGTAGATTTTTGCAAGTTAACTTATGAATAACTAAGGCCTTGATCCTTGTCTATTCAGTTTGTTCTTTCTTCTCTCTTCCCCTTCTTGCTTCCCCTTCTTGCTTCCCCCCCGTTTTTTGTTTTTTTTTATTAGTTTTTTTTTTTTAAAGAAAAAGGGTTGTGGGAAAAGAAAAGGGGCATCAGATAGACAGATATAAAGTATAGAGTCAAAATATACTTTATAGTTTTGATTAAGTTCTGTCATTACAAGAACCGATATTGATGTTTTTCTTTTTCTTCATTATTTTTTGTCTTTTCTCTCATATATACATGAAATTATGTTGTAATGAAATTTCTGATGCTTGTTAATAAAATAAATTTTTTTTAAAAAAAATCACGTGCTTTGTCTGAATCATAAGATAATTTTTTTGGGGTTTCCTATCCATTTAACCCCTTAACGACCATGGATGTACAGGGTACGTCCTACAAAAAATGTCACTTAATGACCAAGGAGGTTCCCTGTATGTCCTCAGGGTTCTAAAGCGCTTGAAGCGATCATTATCGCTTCCAGTCGCTTTAAGGGTATTGCAGTGATGCCTCGATATTGAGACATCCTGCAATACCGTTTTTTTAAGCATCCGATGCACAGAGAGCCACTCTGTGGCCTTTTCTGCATCGGCCAGCATGGTGCCGATCGTTGGTGGGTGGGAGCAGCTGCAGGGAGTTGGGTGGGCGGCCCATTGCTGGTGCTTGTTCCGGATCCGAGTTACTGTTGGATCCGTGAGCACGCGAGGAGGCGGGGGCGGGGTTCGCGCGCGCGCACGGAAATAACTTTTGTTAGAAGGATAAATAAAGTGTGCAGAGAATGATAGGGAAAGCAATCCTGGAGGGGGAAAAAAGGTTTTGAAAGTGATCCTGGAAGGGGAGGGGGGAGGGTATTGAGGGGGGGAAGCTACACTACAAAACAATTGCAGTCTATATTTATTTTAGTAAAAAAGGGCAAATTTGTAAGTAAACTGGGTACAGCTGCCAGTACCTAAGATGGTGGCCAATAGGTTGAGGGAGGAGGCTTAGAGAGCTGTTTGGGGGGGGATCAGGGCGGTTGGGGGATAATGGGGGATCCTAAACTTTGTATCAAATATATATTTTTTTAAAAATCTTTAAAAAAAAACAACACACCTTTATTTTTATACTGGCAGACTTCTGCCAGTACTTAAGATGGCGGTGACAATTGTGATGTGGGGGAGGGAAGAGAGCTGTTTGAGGGGGTCAGGGAGGGATCAGAGGGTGGGATATGTCAGGTGGGAGGCTGATCTTTACACTAAAGCTAAAATTAACCCTACAAGCTACCTAACCCCTTAACTGCTCGGCATAAATACAAATGTGGTGCGCAGCGGCATTTAGTGGCCTTCTAATTACCATTAAAAAGCAATGCCAAAGCCATATATATCTGCTATTTCTGAACAAAGGGGATCCCAGAGAAGCATTTACAACCATTTGTGCCATAATTGCACAAGCTGTTTGTAAATAATTTCAGTGAGAAACAAAGTTTGTGACAAAATGAACGTTTTTCTTTTATTTGATTGCATTTGAGGGTGAAATGGTGGCATGAAATATACCAAAATGGGCCTAAATCAATGCTTTGGGTTGTCTACTACACTACAGCTAAAATTAACTCTACAAGTAGGGTTGCCACCTCAGTAGGGTTGCCACCTCAGCCATGTTTTCCTGGACACTTATGAGTTACACATGCTGCAGGGTGTGCAGGGAGAACCATGTATTGTGTTTCTGGACAGCACTATTCATATTCCTCCCTGTACAGCCTGCAGCATGTGTAACTTATAAGTGTTCTGTATTTTAAGGGACAGGTGGCAACCCTACACCTCAGCCATGTTATCCTAGACACATATGAGTTACACATGCTGCAGGGTGTGCAGGGAGGAACATGTATTGTGTTTCTGGACAGCACTATTCATATTCCTCCTTGCAGCATGTGTAACTTATAAGTGTTCTGTATTTTAAGGGATGGGTGGCAACCCTACCTACAAGCTACCTAATTAACCCCCTTCACTGCTGGGCATAATACAAGTGTGGTGCGCAGCAGCATTTAGCGGCCTTCTAATTACCAAAAAGTAATGCCAAAGCTATAAATGTCTGCTATTTCTGAACAAAGGGGATCCCAGAGAAGCATTTTTAACCATTTGTATCATAATTGCACAAGCTGTTTGTAAATAATTTCAGTGAAAAACCTAAAAATTGTGAAAAAGTAAACAATTTTTTTTATTTGATTGCATTTGGCGGTGAATTGGTGGCATGAAATATACCAAAATGGGCCTAGATCAATACTAAAATATATATATATATTGCTTGTGGCTCTGGGGACAGCACAGCTTCCTGTGAGTGCCAGTGGCACCCAGGGCTGGGCATGTTGCAGGGTCATAAGATGTGTACCCGGTCCGGTATGAGAGTGCAGTTCCCTTCCGTGTTTTGTATATGTCTAGGGTGATTACATATTCCTGTGCACCCTTTTTTTGTTTTCAGTTTGTTTGGATTTGAAAGCTTGCATTGTGTGGCTGTTATAGGGTCTCAGGTATTTGGAAAGGACCTTGACGTGGTACCTGAGCTTGTCCCATTTGGCCAGATGCGGTGACTAACCTTTCCAGTTTTGCTTTTAAATCTTAGCTGAGAGCTTGTAAGTGAGTGCTGGGTTTTCTCTGTGTGTTGTATTAATTTGTTTTGTAATTTTCCCTATGGTTCTTGCACCCAGACCTGTCTGGGGTTAACTGCTTGTGGCTCTGGGGACAGCACAGCTTCCTGTGAGTGCCAGTGGCACCCAGGGCTGGGCATGTTGCAGGGTCATAAGATGTGTACCCGGTCCGGTATGAGAGTGCAGTTCCCTTCCGTGTTTTATATATATATATATATATATAAATGTCAAGAGATATTCAGGGATTCCTGACAGATATCAGAGTTCCGATGTAACTATCGCTAATTTTGAGGAAAAAAAATGGTTTGGAAATTGAAAAGTTCTACTTGTATTTATTGCCCTATAACTTGAAAAAAAGTAAAGAACATGTAAACATTGGGTATTTCTAAACTCAGGACAAAAGTCCATTTAATGGTGAGAAAAATGGTACATAATATGTGTGGGTACAGTAAATGAGTAAGAGGAAAGTTACAGCTAAACACAAACACTGCATAAATGTAAAAATAGCCCAAATGGTCAGAAAATTGAAAAGTGCTGTGGTCACTAAGGGGATAAGAGATGATCATTGCAAAATATGACCATATTGTCCCTTTAAATTACAATCAACAAAACAATTCTGACTCATGACTCGTTTGTGCTACATGGGCGTTCAGAGGGGAAATAAATATTTCCTGTCAGTGGCTTGACAAGATACAGGCCATAGCTTGTTACAGGGATGAGCAATGCTTTGATACAATCTTAATAATCACATAATAAGCACTGTATATATTGTAGTCAAGGCAGAAATAAATGCATTATAAAGCACTTCATTATTATTACACTTGGTCTCAGTTCCATGGGTTCCATTAATGCTGACTAATTATTTCAGAACCTTGTGACATCACTGACTAGTTGGCTATTATGCAAACCAGCAGGGGAGGAACTACCATTAGTGCAGCAGGTGCAATGGCACCAGATCCCAAGTGCTAGGGGGGACCCATAGCAGCCAGTTTTATACATAGGCATGTGGTCATTATCTGTGTATAGATACTCACATCATTATACAGTGCAGAGTGATCATTATCTATGTATAGATACTCACATCATTATACAGTGCAGAGTGATCATTATCTATGTATAGATACTCACATCATTATGCAGTGCAGAGTGATCATTATCTGTGTATAGATACTCACATCATTATACAGTGCAGAGTGATCATTATCTGTGTATAGATACTCACTTCATTATACAGTGCTGAGTGTAATTATCTGTGTATAGATACTAACATCATTATACAGTGCTGAGTGTCATTATCTGTGTATAGATAAATCATTATACAGTGCTGAGTGTAATTATCTGTGTATAGATACTAACATCATTATACAGTGCAGAGTGATCATTATCTGTCTATAGATACTCACATAATTATATAGTGTAGAGTGATCATTATCTGTGTATAGATACTCACATTATTATACAGTGCAGAGTGATCATTATACAGTGCTGAGTGTCATTATCTGTGTATAGATAAATCATTATACAGTGTAGAGTGATCATTATCTGTCTATAGATACTCACATCATTATACAGTGCAGAGTGATCATTATCTGTGTATAGATACTCACATAATTATACAGTGCAGAGTGATCATTATCTGTGTATAGATACTCACATCATTATACAGTGCAGAGTGATCATTATCTGTGTATAGATACTCACATAATTATACAGTGCAGAGTGATCATTATCTGTGTATAGATACTCACATCATTATACAGTACAGAGTGATCATTATCTGTGTATAGATACTCACATAATTATACAGTACAGAGTGATCATTATCTGTGTATAGATACTCACATTATTATACAGTACAGAGTGATCATTATCTGTGTATAGATACTCACATCATTATACAGTGCTGAGTGTAATTATCTGTGTATAGATACTCACATCATTATACAGTGCAGAGTGGTCATTATCTATGTATAGATACTCACATCATTATACAGTGCTGAGTGATCATTATCTGTGTATAGATACTCACATTATTATACAGTGCAGAGTGGTCATTATCTATGTATAGATACTCACATCATTATACAGTGCAGAGTGATCATTATCTGTGTATAGATACTCACATCATTATACAGTGCTGAGCGTCATTATCTGTGTATAGATAAATCATTATACAGTGCAGAGTGATCATTATCTGTCTATAGATACTCACACCATTATACAGTGCAGAGTGATCATTATCTGTTTATAGATACTCACATAATTATATAGTGTAGAGTGATCATTATCTGTGTATAGATACTCACATCATTATACAGTGCAGAGTGATCATTATCTGTGTATAGATACTCACATCATTATACAGTGCTGAGTGTAATTATCTGTGTATAAATACTCACATCATTATACAGTGCAGAGTGATCATTATCTGTGTATAGATACATCATTATACAGTGCAGAGTGATCATTATCTGTGTATAGATACTCACATCATTATACAGTGCAGAGTGATCATTATCTGTGTATAGATACTCACATCATTATACAGTGCTGAGTGTAATTATCTGTGTATAGATACTAACATCATTATACAGTGCTGAGTGTCATTATCTGTGTATAGATAAATCATTATACAGTGCAGAGTGATCATTATCTGTCTATAGATACTCACACCATTATACAGTGCAGAGTGATCATTATCTGTTTATAGATACTCACATAATTATATAGTGTAGAGTGACCATTATCTGTATATAGATACTCACATCATTATACAGTGCAGAGTGATCATTATCTGTGTATAGATACTCACATCATTATACAGTGCTGAGTGTAATTATCTGTGTATAGATACTCACATCATTATACAGTGCAGAGTGATCATTATCTGTGTATAGATACTCACATCATTATACAGTGCAGAGTGATCATTATCTGTGTATAGATAAATCATTATACAGTGCACAGTGATCATTATCTGTGTATAGATACTCACATCATTATACAGTGCAGAGTGATCATTATCTGTGTATAGATACATCATTATACAGTGCACAGTGATCATTATCTGTGTATAGATACTCACATCATTATACAGTGCAGAGTGATCATTATCTGTGTATAGATACATCATTATACAGTGCACAGTGATCATTATCTGTGTATAGATACTCACATCATTATACAGTGCAGATTGATCATTATCTGTGTATAGATACTCACATCATTATACAGTGCAGAGTGATCATTATCTGTGTATAGATACTCACATCATTATACAGTGCTGAGTGATCATTATCTGTGTATAGCTACTCACATTATTATACAGTGCAGAGTGATCATTATCTGTGTATAGATACTCAGATTATTATACAGTGCAGAGTGATCATTATCTGTGTATAGATACTCACATCATTATACAGTGCAGAGTGGTCATTATCTGTGTATAGATACTCACATCATTATACAGTGCAGAGTGATCATTATCTGTGTATAGATACTCACATCATTATACAGTGCAGAGTGATCATTATCTGTGTATAGATACTCACATTATTATACAGTGCAGAGTGATCATTATCTGTGTATAGATACTCACATTATTATACAGTGCTGAGTGTCATTATCTGTGTATAGATAAATCATTATACAGTGCAGAGTGATCATTATCTGTCTATAGATACTCACACCATTATACAGTGCAGAGTGATCATTATCTGTTTATAGATACTCACATAATTATATAGTGTAGAGTGATCATTATCTGTGTATAGATACTCACATCATTATACAGTGCAGAGTGATCATTATCTGTGTATAGATACTCACATCATTATACAGTGCTGAGTGTAATTATCTGTGTATAAATACTCACATCATTATACAGTGCAGAGTGATCATTATCTGTGTATAGATACATCATTATACAGTGCAGAGTGATCATTATCTGTGTATAGATACTCACATCATTATACAGTGCAGAGTGATCATTATCTGTGTATAGATACTCACATCATTATACAGTGCTGAGTGTAATTATCTGTGTATAGATACTAACATCATTATACAGTGCTGAGTGTCATTATCTGTGTATAGATAAATCATTATACAGTGCAGAGTGATCATTATCTGTCTATAGATACTCACACCATTATACAGTGCAGAGTGATCATTATCTGTTTATAGATACTCACATAATTATATAGTGTAGAGTGACCATTATCTGTATATAGATACTCACATCATTATACAGTGCAGAGTGATCATTATCTGTGTATAGATACTCACATCATTATACAGTGCTGAGTGTAATTATCTGTGTATAGATACTCACATCATTATACAGTGCAGAGTGATCATTATCTGTGTATAGATACTCACATCATTATACAGTGCAGAGTGATCATTATCTGTGTATAGATAAATCATTATACAGTGCACAGTGATCATTATCTGTGTATAGATACTCACATCATTATACAGTGCAGAGTGATCATTATCTGTGTATAGATACATCATTATACAGTGCACAGTGATCATTATCTGTGTATAAATACTCACATCATTATACAGTGCAGAGTGATCATTATCTGTGTATAGATACATCATTATACAGTGCACAGTGATCATTATCTGTGTATAGATACTCACATCATTATACAGTGCAGATTGATCATTATCTGTGTATAGATACTCACATCATTATACAGTGCAGAGTGATCATTATCTGTGTATAGATACTCACATCATTACAGTGCTGAATGATCATTATCTGTGTATAGCTACTCACATTATTATACAGTGCAGAGTGATCATTATCTGTGTATAGATACTCAGATTATTATACAGTGCAGAGTGATCATTATCTGTGTATAGATACTCACATCATTATACAGTGCAGAGTGGTCATTATCTGTGTATAGATACTCACATCATTATACAGTGCAGAGTGATCATTATCTGTGTATAGATACTCACATCATTATACAGTGCAGAGTGATCATTATCTGTGTATAGATACTCACATTATTATACAGTGCAGAGTGATCATTATCTGTGTATAGATACTCACATTATTATACAGTGCTGAGTGTCATTATCTGTGTATAGATAAATCATTATACAGTGCAGAGTGATCATTATCTGTCTATAGATACTCACATCATTATACAGTGCAGAGTGATCATTATCTGTGTATAGATACTCACATCATTATACAGTGCAGAGTGATCATTATCTGTGTATAGATACTCACATCATTATACAGTGCAGAGTGATCATTATCTGTCTATAGATACTCACATCATTATACAGTGCAGAGTGATCATTATCTGTCTATAGATACTCACATCATTATACAGTGCAGAGTGATCATTATCTGTGTATAGATACTCACATCATTATACAGTGCAGAGTGATCATTATCTGTGTATAGATACTCACATCATTATACAGTGCAGAGTGATCATTATCTGTGTATAGATACTCACATCATTATACAGTGCAGAGTGATCATTATCTGTGTATAGATACTCACATCATTATATAGTGCAGAGTGATCATTATCTTTGTATAGATACATCATACAGTGCAGAGTGATCATTATCTGTGTATAGATACTCACATCATTATACAGTGCTGAGTGATCATTATCTGTGTATAGCTACTCACATTATTATACAGTGCAGAGTGATCATTATCTGTGTATAGATACTCACATCATTATACAGTGCAGAGTGATCATTATCTGTGTATAGATATTCACATCATTATACAGTGCAGAGTGATCATTATCTGTGTATAGATACATCATTATACAGTGCAGAGTGATCATTATCTGTGTATAGATACTCACGTAATTATACAGTGCAGAGTGATCATTATCTGTGTATAGATACATCATTATACAGTGCAGAGTGATCATTATCTGTGTATAGATACTCACATCATTATACAGTGCTGAGTGATCATTATCTGTGTATAGCTACTCACATTATTATACAGTGCAGAGTGATCATTATCTGTGTATAGATACTCACATTATTATACAGTGCAGAGTGATCATTATCTGTGTATAGATACTCACATCATTATACAGTGCAGAGTGGTCATTATCTGTGTATAGATACTCACATCATTATACAGTGCAGAGTGATCATTATCTGTGTATAGATACTCACATCATTATACAGTGCAGAGTGGTCATTATCAGTGTATAGATACTAACATCATTATACAGTGCAGAGGGATCATTATCTGTGTATAGAGACTCACATCATTATACAGTGCAGAGTGATCATTATCTGTGTATAGATACATCATTACACAGTGTAGAGTGATCATAATCTGTGTATATATACACACATCATTATACATTGCAGAGTGATCATTATCTGTGTATAGATACATCATTATACATTGCAGAGTGATCATTATCTGTGTATAGATACTCACATCATTATACAGTGCAGAGTGATCATTATCTGTGTATAGAGACTCACGTCATTATATAGTGCAGAGTGATCATTATCTGTGTATATATACTCACATTATTATACAGTGCAGAGTGATCATTATGTCTGTATAGATACTCACATCATTATACAGTGCAGAGTTGTCATTATCTTTGTATAGATACTCACATCATTATACAGTGCAGAGTGATTATTATCTGTGTATAGATACTCACATCATTATAAAGTGCACAGTGATCATTATCTATGTATAGATACATCATTATACAGTGCAGAGTGGTCATTATCTGTCTATAGATACTCGCATCATTATACAGTGCAGAGTGATCATTATCTGTGTATAGATACTCACATCATTATACAGTGCTGAGTGTCATTATCTGTGTATAGATACTCACATCATTATACAGTGCTGAGTGTCATTATCTGTGTATAGATACTCACATCATTATACAGTGCTGAGTGTCATAATCAGTGTATAGATACTCACATCATTATACAGTGCTGAGTGATCATTATCTGTGTATAGATACTCACATCATTATACAGTGCTGAGTGTCATTATCTGTGTATAGATACTCACATCATTATACAGTGTGGAGTGATCATTATCTGTGTATAGATACTCACATCATTATACAGTGTGGAGTGATTATTATCTGTGTATAGATACTCACATCATTATACAGTGTGGAGTGATCATTATCTGTGTATAGATACTCACATCATTATACAGTGTGGAGTGATCATTATCTGTGTATAGATACTCACATCATTTTATAATGTTGAGTGATCATTATATGTGTATAAATACTCACATTATTATACAGTGCAGATGAGTCATTATCTGTGTATAGATACTCACATTATACAGTGCTGAACGATCATTATCTGTGTATAGATACTCACATTATACAGTGCTGAATGATCATTATCTGTGTATAGATA
Source organism: Bombina bombina (assembly GCF_027579735.1). NCBI lineage: Eukaryota > Metazoa > Chordata > Amphibia > Anura > Bombinatoridae > Bombina > Bombina bombina. The sequence continues at coordinate 988,774,021 of NC_069501.1, forward strand.
CTCACATCATTATACAGTGTGGAGTGATCATTATCTGTGTATAGATACTTACACCATTAAACAGTTCAGAGTGATCATTATCTGATTATAGATAATCACACCATTATACAGTGCATAGTGAGCATAAGGGTAAAAGGCCTAGATAGTCGCTACCAGATAAGGTGCCCCTTTTTAACATAACTTAGTTAACTTAACACTTAACTAACGGCTAGATTACAAGTTTTGCGGTATGAGTGAAAAAGCAGCGTTAAGGCTCATAACGTTAAGTCTTGCAGATTTAGGGGCACCGCACACTTTTTTTGGCCGTACCGCAAATTAACTTACGCAATTTGCGTAAAGTCTTTTTTCAATGGGACTTCCATAGTGCTGGTATTTCAAGCTTTTTCTGGGAGGCCAAAAAGTGAGCGGTACAGCCTATCCCGCAAGATTCGTAACGCAAACTAAAGTCAGTATTTATGAGTTTTACTTTACAAAGCTGTAGCATAAAACTCATAACTAAAGTGCTAAAAAGTACATTAACACCCAAAAACTACCTATTAACTCCTAAACCGAGGCCCTCCCGCATCGCAAACACTAAAATAAATTTATTAACTCCTAATCTGCCGCTCCGGATATCGCCGCCACTATAATAAACATACAGCAATTCAAAAAGAGACCGGCAATAGGGTACAAACCTCCTAGGTTGTGATGCACAGTGGACAAGCTGGTGACCTCCAGCCCACAAATGAAAAAGTTCAATATTCCACAGCACCATAAAGTTAATAACAAGTCTTTTTTATTGAAGCATAAACAGCACAGGTATGCGACGTTTTGGGATCACCATCCCTTAATCATGCATACATTGAAATGCACCTGTGTCTTATTTAAAGGTATACAACAACCAATGAAAAAACAGTTCAAAAAATGTATCAAAACATGTAACCATTTCATGGCCAAACACTGCATGCTGAAATTAAACATACTGCCATCTATAGATCACACATACAATCCTTATTATAAAATTTATGTTTTTTTTTTTTAAAAAAAGACAAGGCTGAGGTACAAAAGAGCATATGTACTTATCAGAAAATACAATAGCATAAAACTTATTCATATGTATACTAAAATGTATTAACAATATAAACAAAGAAAACCCTTATTTTTAAAGATATGGTAAAAGTAAGATTAGTGGATGTATTTAGAGGAAAACAGACAAATCCAATTCTTTATTTAACCCCTTAGGGTACATGGTATCCAATTTATGGATCCAGAAGGCCTCCCTTTGCCTTAAAAGCAATTCTCTATTGCCACCTCCTCTAGGCACATCCACTTGATCTATAATTTGCCATCTAAGTTGGCTGATTTGATGGCCATACTCCACAAAATGACACCCAACAGGGGCTTTTTCATCTTTTTTTCTAATATTGGATTTATGCTGATTTAATCTATTCCTCATACTTTGAGTGGTCTCTCCAATATAAATTCTGGCACATGGGCATTTTATTATATAAACCACAAATGTAGATTCACACGTGTAATAAGATTTTAATTTAAATTTATGTCCACTCCTAGGGTGGACAAATTCTTTGCCCTTTATTACCGAATGGCAATTGCCACATCCCAGACAAGAATAAAAACCAATATTTTTTTCAGTGACGTATCTCTCCCTATTACTTAATAGTTTTAGTTAATTTATCAGATTTAACCAAAATATCATTAAGGTTTCTTACTCGCCTGTGGGCCATAATGGGTTTATTTTGGAGTATCTTTACCTCTTTATTACAATCCTGGATTACAGGCCAGTGTCTTCTAATTGTATGAGATATGGCTAAACCGGAAGATTTTAAACCGGAAGTAATTAACGATTCAACCAAGGGTCAAGCACCCTTTATAAGGCACTTATCCAGAATCCATAAACCAGTCTTGAGAAAGGCCTAATACGGGCCGAAACGCGTAGACACTGGTAAGCCTTATTCTATTTGTTTTTCACTGTTGTACTATCTACTATATTTATTTCTGTTCTTCTAGGAAGAGATCGTATTTGTACTCAAGCCCATTATTAGACACATTCCCTCACTAACCTTGTGACATCTACTACAATCAAAATTCTTTTGATGACACTCACATCTATCAAGTTGAATAGACTTTTAAAAGGATTTCCGTTGTCAACACTATTCTTTGACCACTTTATATACAATGTTTTAATAAGCTCAACACTGTTTTTTTGCTTGTTTCTTTTGTTTGCTTGGACACAGACACTCATATTTGATTTTTGATTTTTGTTATATTTGATGTCTTTTTACCAATTTTTATCTCCGTTTTTGAACACGCTATTTTTTCCACATTCTTATTTTATCATCATTGGCACCCTTTATTTTTATTTTTGTTTTTGTACTGACATTTTTTTGATACTAATAAGATGGCCTAACACAGATTTTTTTCTAGTTTTTCATAATTTTTTTCGTTTTTATCATTTTTTTTCATTTTTTCCACACTGTTTGCACCTATTGGATTCCACAACGTATTATTTACACTTTTGTTGCACATCAATTAAACACCATTAGGATGACGATTAGACCATATCATCCATAGGATTTATTACTCCATCAATTTTTGTTTTGGATTACTCTATATATTGAGTTTTTCCCTACTAATCCATTGTATCCATATTCAGAGGGTTTACTATTGTTTTTATACCACATCCATATTTTTTATTTTGCGCAATATTGTTATACCGACATGTTTTATCTTTAATGTTTTAATCTCATTGTGAAAACCATCATGGATCCATGAAATATTGGTTTATATTGTTTTCAACTGTTTTATATACAGGGAGTGCAGAATTATTAGGCAAATTAGTATTTTGACCACATCATCCTCTTTATGCATGTTGTCTTACTCCAAGCTGTATAGGCTCGAAAGCCTACTACCAATTACGCATATTAGGTGATGTGCATCTCTGTAATGAGAAGGGGTGTGGTCTAATTACATCAACACCCTATATCAGGTGTGCATAATTATTAGGCAACTTCCTTTCCTTTGGCAAAATGGGTCAAAAGAAGGACTTGACAGGCTCAGAAAAGTAAAAAATAGTGAGATATCTTGCAGAGGGATGCAGCACTCTTAAAATTGCAAAGCTTCTGAAGCGTGATCATCGAACAATCAAGCGTTTCATTCAAAATAGTCAACAGGGTCGCAAGAAGCGTGTGGAAAAACCAAGGCGCAAAATAACTGCCCATGAACTGAGAAAAGTCAAGCGTGCAGCTGCCAAGATGCCACTTGCCACCAGTTTGGCCATATTTCAGAGCTGCAACATCACTGGAGTGCCCAAAAGCACAAGGTGTGCAATACTCAGAGACATGGCCAAGGTAAGAAAGGCTGAAAGACGACCACCACTGAACAAGACACACAAGCTGAAACGTCAAGACTGGGCCAAGAAATATCTCAAGACTGATTTTTCTAAGGTTTTATGGACTGATGAAATGAGAGTGAGTCTTGATGGGCCAGATGGATGGGCCCGTGGCTGGATTGGTAAAGGGCAGAGAGCTCCAGTCCGACTCAGACGCCAGCAAGGTGGAGGTGGAGTACTGGTTTGGGCTGGTATCATCAAAGATGAGCTTGTGGGGCCTTTTCAGGTTGAGGATGGAGTCAAGCTCAACTCCCAGTCCTACTGCCAGTTTCTGGAAGACACCTTCTTCAAGCAGTGGTACAGGAAGAAGTCTGCATCCTTCAAGAAAAACATGATTTTCATGCAGGACAATGCTCCATCACACGCGTCCAAGTACTCCACAGTGTGGCTGGCAAGAAAGGGTATAAAAGAAGAAAATCTAATGACATGGCCTCCTTGTTCACCTGATCTGAACCCCATTGAGAACCTGTGGTCCATCATCAAATGTGAGATTTACAAGGAGGGAAAACAGTACACCTCTCTGAACAGTGTCTGGGAGGCTGTGGTTGCTGCCGCACGCAATGTTGATGGTGAACAGATCAAAACACTGACAGAATCCATGAATGGCAGGCTTTTGAGTGTCCTTGCAAAGAAAGGTGGCTATATTGGTCACGGATTTGTTTTTGTTTTGTTTTTGAATGTCAGAAATGTATATTTGTGAATGTTGAGATGTTATATTGGTTTCACTGGTAAAAATAAATAATTGAAATGGGTATATATTTGTTTTTTGTTAAGTTGCCTAATAATTATGCACAGTAATAGTCACCTGCACACACAGATATCCCCCTAAAATAGCTAAAACTAAAAACAAACTAAAAACTACTTCCAAAAATATTCAGCTTTGATATTAATGAGTTTTTTGGGTTCATTGAGAACATGGTTGTTGTTCAATAATAAAATTAATCCTCAAAAATACAACTTGCCTAATAATTCTGCACTCCCTGTATGTATTGTATGTAATAAATTGATTTTATTTCTACTTCTCTAGTGTATGTAAATACCTGCCTCCATTTGGTTGGTGCCTGGGCATATCCATTTCCTTTTATATTTTCTCACTATACTGGGATACAAATATTAGTTTTTCATTATTCGCCGGTTTGGCTACATTTCTATCCCCTTTATGACATATATTATGGGTTTCTTTGTTTATTAACCCTACAGGGTATCCTCTATCCAGGAACTTCTTCCCCATTTCCTTCAATTTCAATTGTTTTGTTTCTTCTTCATTGACTATTCGATCAACCCTAATAAGTTGACTCCTTGGCAGTGAGTCCTTTAATCTTTTATTGTGAAAACTGTCCTACCTAAGAAGAGTATTAAGGTCTGTTTCCTTGCGATGTACATCAATTTTTAGATCCTGTCCCTTCTTATATACTACAGTATCAAGGAACACCATTCTCTCCTCACTGAATGCTAAGGTGAATTCGAGGCCATCAACCTCATGATTAGTTTCTTCTACAAATTTTAACAGGGAGTCTTCGTCGCCCCAACATATGCCAAATACATCATCTATAAATCGCTACCAGGTGGCGCCATATTTCAAAAAAAGATGATTACCATATCTAAATACATCCACTAATCTTACTCATACCATAGCTTTAAAAATAAGGGTTATTTCTTTGTTTATATTGTTAATACATTTTAGTAAACATATGAATATGTTTTATGCTATTGTATTTTCTGATATGTACATATGCTCTTTTGTACCTCAGCCTTGTCTTTTTTTTTTTTTAAAACCCCATACATTTTATAATAAGGATTGTATGTGTGACCTATAGATGGCAGTATGTTTAATTTCAGCATGCAGTGTTTGGCCATGAAATGGTTACATGTTTTGATACGTTTTTTTAACTGTTTTTTCATTGGTTGTTGTATACCTTTAAATAAGACACAGGTGCATTTCAATGTATGCATTATTAAGGGATAGTGATCCAGAAACGTCGCATACCTGTGCTGTTTATGCTTTAATAAAAAAGACTTGTTATTAACTTTATGGTGCTGGGGAATATTGAACTTTTTCATTTGTGGGCTGGAGGTCGCCAGCTTGTCCACTGTGCATCACAACCTAGGAGGTTTGTACCCTATTGCCGGTCTCTTTTTGAATTGCTGTATCTGTATGAGCGACTTGAGACACGTTGCAATTGGGTAAAGTAAAGTACGTTTATTCTTGACATGAAGAAGCAGCAGAAAACAGACGGCACGAAGGTGTTTATGTATTCAGAAATGGAAGCAGCACGCATTACTACCCTTACCAGGTGATCCAGGGACTTCTTAAAAACCATTCCTACTCATGATTATGAGAAAAAATATGAAAATTTAAAGTGTAAAAATACTGCATGGGATCTACACATTACAACCCTTTCCGAGTACCATCAGGTTAAAAGAATTCCTAGAGGATTAAGGATGAGTACCCGCCCCACGTTGTTATGTGATAATGAGGAATACTGTGGGAAATTTGAAGCTATTTTGAATAAATGCAGTTATGATCTGATCACACTTACAGTAGAGTACCTGTTAAAGGATGTGGAACAACAGGAAAAAGATATTGAAACCTGTAGAAACGAACTGTTTAAATTATTGACCACTGAAGCGCTGGATGATTTCCTTGAGAAAATAGATGAAAAGGTTGTAAATCTGAAAAAGGAGATCCAGGAACGTAAAAGATTAAAGTTCGTCCGGGATGAAGATGACTACATGAATGTCAAAGTATATAAGTGGAGATCAGGCTATTTCGATTCACAGAGAGGATTCCCTACAGCATCACAGAGACGACAGGGCCGCTTTGCCAGTCAGCAACAGAAACATAAAGAAGGAGGCGGCACTACATCGGAACCATCCTCTGGATCGTCATCGCCTTTTTTATCCAGTGGCGACGAAGGAAACATAGATGCGGAAGGAAACATCGTCGGAGATCAGTCCAAATGGATGAAGACAAGGGGCCAAGGGAATTGGAAGCCCCGCAAACAGTAATTAATATATCTAATAACACTCTTGAGAACAGTGAGTATGAACTATTAGAGAAAGGATTATCCTTTTGCCCTTATAGAGATCTGGACTTCTTTGAGCTACAAAAAGATATGTTCAGGTTCTGTAGGAATATAAAGTTAAGGTTATTCTTTGAGAATAAAACTGTAAAGGATAAATATGTGAATAAATCTTGTAGTTATAAATCTATCACTCCAAAAATGTATAATCTGTAGAAAAAAAGTACCTTTACTCCTAACATACAGAATAGCAGTTTAGATACATTTACAAAATTAGTTATGTTTGACATTAATATGTTACAAGCTAAGGTGACAGACATTAACAATAGGAAACGGAAAAATTTAAATTTATCTAGGGATGAATTGAGAGCCATGAAAACCATTAAAGAAAAAAATGTTATTATTAAGAGAGCCGATAAGGGCGGAGACACAATAGTCCTTGATAAGGAATATTATATACAGAAAATTTGTACTCAATTAAATGACACTAAAACAAATAAAAAATTGGATGCTAACCCTATTTTTAAAATCTAAAAAGAAATCAAAGAGTAATTAATATAGCCATTACATCAAGGGTGATTGCTAAAAAAAATGGGTGAATATTTGTATAAGGATCACCCAAGAATGCCCATCTTTTATACTGTACCGAAGGTACACAAATATCTACAAAGCCCTCCAGGGCACCCAATAGTTTCTAATGTTGAATCAGCTTTTACTAATATAGCTGTATTTTTGGACAGGGTGTTAAAACCCTATGTGAAATAAAATGACCACATACATAAAAGACACAGGGGATTTCATAAATAAACTTTCAGCATTAGCACTAGACAGTACAAAATGTATATTATATACTCTTGATGTGAAAAGCTTGTATACCTCTATCAAGCATGAGAGTGGTATAAGTATAGTCCGTCAATTGTTAGTATCATCAGGTCAATATAATCTCCAACAAATAGATTTCTTTGAAGAATTATTGAGAATTGAGAATTGTTGTTTTATAACTATTTCCTTTTTATGGATTCCTGGTACATGCAAAGGAAGGGCACGGCTATGGGGTCTAACGTCACCCCATCATATGCCAATCTCTTCATGAATTGTTTTGAAGAAAAATTTATATATGGTAATCATCTTTTTTTGAAATATGGCGCCACCTGGTGGCAATTTATAGATGATTTATTTGGCATATGGTGGGGTGACGAAGACTCCTTGTTAAAATTTGTGGAATAAATTAATCATGAGATTGATGGCCTCAAATTCACCTTGGCATTCAGTGAGGAGAGAATGGTCTTCCTTGATACTGTAGTATATAAGAAGGGACGGGATCTAAAAATTGATTTACATCGCAAGGAAACAGACCGTAATACTCTTCTTAGGTACGACAGTTTTCACAATAAAAGATTGAAAGGACTCACTGCTAAGGAGTCAACTTATTAGGGTTGATCGAATAGTCAGTGAAGAAGAAACAAAACAATTGAGATTGAAGGAAATGGGGAAGAAGTTCCTGGATAGAGGATACCCTGTAGGGTTAATAAACAAAGAAACCCATAATATATGTCATAAAGGGGATAGAAATGTAGCCAAACTGGTGAATAATGAAAAACTAATATTTGTATCCCAGTATAGTGAGTATAGTGAGAAAATATCTCATATAATTAGAAGACACTGGCATATAATCCAGGATTGTAATAAAGAGGTTAAGATACTCCAAAATAAACCCATTATGGCCCACAATCGAGTAAAAAACCTTAATGATATTTTGGTTAAATCTGATTTGGGATCTAGACAAAGTAATAGGGGGAGATACATCACTGAAAAAAATATTAGTTGTTATCCTTGTCTGGGATGTGGCAATTGCCATTCGGTAATAAAGGGCAAATTATTTGTCCACCCTAGGAGTGGACATAAATTTAAATTAAAATCTTATTACACGTGTGAATCTACATTTGTGGTTTATATAATAAAATGCCCATGTGCCAGAATTTATATTGGAGAGACCACTCAAAGTATGAGGAATAGATTAAATCAGCATAAATGCAATATTAGAAAAAAAGATGAAAAAGCCCCTGTTGCGTGTCATTTTGTGGAGTATGGCCATCAAATCAGCCAACTTAGATGGCAAATTATAGATCAAGTGGATGTGCCTAGAGGAGGTGGCAATAGAGAATTGCTTTTAAAGCAAAGGGAGCTTTTAAAGCAAAGGGAGGCCTTCTGGATCCATAAATTGGATACCATGTACCCTAAGGGGTTAAATAGAGAATTGGATTTGTCCGTTTTCCTCTAAATGCATCCACTAATCTTACTCTTACCATATCTTTAAAAATAAGGGTTTTCTTTGTTTATATTGTTAATACATTTTAGTATACATATGAATAAGTTTTATGCTATTGTATTTTCTGATATGTACATATGCTCTTTTGTACCTCAGCCTTGTCTTTTTTTTAAACCCCCCCCCATAAATTTTATAATAAGGATTGTATGTGTGACCTATAGATGGCAGTATGTTTAATTTCAGCATGCAGTGTTTGGCCATGGAATGGTTACATGTTTTGATACGTTTTTTTAACAGTTTTTTCATTGGTTGTTGAATACCTTTAAATAAGACACAGGTGCATTTCAATGTATGCATGATTAAGGGATAGTGATCCTGAAACGTCGCATACATGTGCTGTTTATGCTTCAATAAAAAAGACTTGTTATTAACTTATATATTAACCCCTAAACTGCCGTACTCCTGCATCGCAAACACTAGTTAAATATTATTAACCCCTAATCTGCCACCCCTAACATCGCCACCACATACCTACATTTATTAACCCCTAATATGCCGCCCCCAATGTCGCTGCCACTATACTAAATTTATTAACCCCTAAACCTAAGTCTAACCCTAACACCCCCTAACTTAAATATAAATCAAATAAATCTAAATAAAAATGCTTATCATTAGCTAAATAATTCCTATTTAAAACGAAATACCTATAAAAAATCTAAGCTAGCTACAATATAACGTTACATTGTAGCTAGCTTAGGGTTTATTTTTTGTTTACAGGCAAGTTTGTATTTATTTTAACTAAGTAGAATAGTTACTAAATAGTTATTAACTATTTACTAACTACCTAGCTAAAATAAATACAAATTTACCTGTAAAATAAAACCTAACCTGAGTTACACTAACACCTAACATTACACAACAATTAAAAAAAATACATAAATTAAATACAATTACCTAAATTACAAACAAAAAAAACCACTAAATTACACAAAATAAAAAATTAATTATCAGATATTTAAACTAATTACACCTAATATAATAACCCTATCAAAATAAAAAATCCCCCCCAAATAAAACTAATAGCCCTTAAAAGGGCCTTTTGCGGGGCATTGCCCCAAAGAAATCAGCTCTTTTACCTGTAAAAAAAAAATACAAACAACCCCCCAACAGTAAAACCACCCACACAACCAACCCCCCAAATAAAATCCTGTCGGTAAGTGGATCTTCAGTGGTTAGTATTAGGCTTTTTAAAGGGTTTATTGGGTGTGTTTTAGTTTTAGATTAGGGTTTGGGTAATTGAAAAAGAGTTAAATGCCCTTTTAAGGGCAATGCCCATCCAAATGCCCTTTTCAGGGCAATGGGGAGCTTAGGTTTTTTTTAGTTAGGATTTTATTTGGGGGGTTGATTGTTTAGGTGGTGGGTTTTACTGTTGGGGGGTTGTTTGTATTTTTTTTTTTTTTTCAAATAAACTTTATTGTGATTCAATAAAATATAAAACATGTTTGGCAAAAGGAGAGGGGACCAATCCTCCCCTCTCTCCCCTCAATATTAAACCATACAAGATGCTTTTACATTGTGCTTCACCAAACTACAACATTATTTTTTAAACCAGTTTCTGATCCTTATTTGACTATCTCCTAATGTTCATCCACAGTGTCTGTTGTTTTGTTTGTCCTTTTACTGACTCAGAGCCGACCAATGCCAACTTCTTTTTATCACAGCAAACCGCACAATGCAACTTAGTGCAATCATCGAGCAATCAACTACACAATACATAAAAACAAAATAACGTCTGATCAGTTATCTTCTGCTGGTGGGCCCTAGTCCCGTCTAAATGTATCTTATACTCCCTTATCTCTTTTTCTTCCTTCTCAGCTGCAAGCCCTGGTTTGGAGCCATTCTACGCCTTAGTGTTTTTACTCCCTTGGTCTGCCAGTTGCCTGGCAGCCCCTCCACTGCATCAGCATAAACTTGTGTATGTTTATTGTACCATTCTGCATGTGGTGATATCTTTCCAGTTGCAGCAATGTGTCCACTTGTCTTTTCCATTCCTCAACTGTGGGTATTACCTTATTTTTCCAATGTTTTGGGATCAACATATTTGCCCTGTTTAACATGATTAGCCTCAGCGCGCTACTAGCTTTGCTCTCTAATCTGGGCAGTGACAGAAACAGTAATGTTTTGGGGCTTTTCTTCAGTGATTTCCCTGTTGCCACCCTGATGTATTCAAGTATCTCAGTCCAATATAGATCAAATCCCGGACAATCCCACCAGATATGTGTCAGTGTGCCTTCTCCCCCACATTCCCTCCAACACTTCCCTGAAGTTGTTTTGTATATTTGTTTCAGTCTGCTAGGAGTGAGGCACCACCTTGATAGTAATTTGGAACTGGATTCTTGAAATCTGGTCGAAATTGAGGATCTTTTTGTGATCTGGAATGCTGTTAGCCAGTCTTGCAATTCTGGCTAACAGCATTCTATAATATATATAATTCTATATGTAATTCCTTTTCCCATGCTCTAGTAAATGTGGGTAAAGTTTATTTATCCTCTACTAACAGTAGTTTGTATAATATGGATATTGCATGATCGGTCTGCGTGTCGCATAAGCAGAGGTTTTCGAATGTAGTTGGTTGTCTAAGTAAGTTATGTTTTTGTCTATGTGTCGTCAAGAAGTGGCTTATCTGTGTGTGTGCAAGCCAATTCCTGCGGTCGCCTGTCTCTATTGCTTTTATTTTCCCAAGGGGTTTCAGTTTTCCTCCCTCAGTCAAAGCTATGAATGTCCGGTCCCTTATATGTATACTTTGATTCAGTGCGGGTTCCCTGTAATTCCATGGTACTTCAGGATTCTGACAAATGGGGGTCAGGGGGAAAATGTGTGTGGATACATTCACTGAGGTGTTCAATAGTTTGTCCCAGTTAGTAAAGAAGTCTATATACAGTGGGTAGCTGGTTGCTGCAGGTGATCTATCCTTTTTTGACAACCATGCTGTGATTCCTATATTCCCTGTGCCCATTATCAAACAATCTAATTGTACCCATAACTTGTCGTTGTCATTTTGGCACCAATCAAGTAGTGTGTGTAATGTAATGGCTTGTTTATATATCTCTATATTTGGCAAGACCAACCCACCTCTGTCCCTTGGCAGGTACAGTGTTTTCTTGGGGACTCTAGGTCTGATGCCCCCCAAATATATTGCTCTATTATGTTTTGAATTCTATATAGGTATCTAGGAGGTAGGGTATAGGTGTTGTTTGTAAGGTAGAGAAGTCTTGGTAACACATTCATCTTGATGACATTAATCCTACCTAGCCACGATATTGTCTTGTTTTTCCAGTTTGACAAGTCGGCAACTAAATTGTTTTCCAAATGTTTATAATTGGCTTGGAAGATCTCCTGCTGGTCTGGTGAAATGAGTATGCCTAAATATTTCATTTTAGTGTCTTGTTTTTTGAGCGGACATTCCCGCAATGTGCTTTCCAGCATTGTTGCGTCGCATGTTATATTTAATAGTTCGGATTTTGAGAGATTCAACTGGAAATTTGATACCTTTCCGTAGGCCTTAAAAATCTCCAATACCCTGGGCAGTGAGGTGTCAACATTTGTCAAGGTGAGCAGTATATCATCCGCATATAACGCCAATTTGTAGCTGCTGGTTGCTACCGTAAGTCCCGTTACTAAATTATCATTCCTGACTTTTTGGGCCAGCGCTTCTATAGTGATTGCGAATAATATGGGGGAAAGTGGGCAGCCCTGTCTTGTACCGTTTTGAATTATAAACTTTTCAGATAAAAGTCCATTCACTTTTACACGTGCTGTGGGGTTTCGATATAAAGTGAAGATAAACTGAATAAACGAGTCACTAAATTTCATTTTGTGAAGGACTGATTTGAGAAATTGCCAATTCACTCTATCAAATGCTTTCTCCGCGACGGTGGAGATAAGAGCCATTTGTAGATTATTTATTTGGGCATATGAAATTAATTGGAAGGTTCTAAGGGTGTTGTCCCGTGCCTCCCATCCAGGGACAGATCCCACTTGATCTGGGTGTATCAAATTAGGGAGGTATTTATTAATTCTGGTGTCTAGGATTTTGGCAAATATTTTTATGTCCGAATTTAGAAGTGAGATGGGTCTATAATTTTCTGGTCTATCCGTCATTTTTCCTGGTTTGGGGAGAACCGTTATATGTGCCTCCAGCATGCTGTCAGTGAAGCCCCCTTCCTTGCGTAAAGAGTTAAATAATGTGGTCAGTGGCGCCAGTAAATGGTGTATGTATGTTTTATAATACCTTATACTAATACCGTCCGGCCCTGGGCTTTTGCCATTTGGCATGTTTTTGATGGCCGTTTTAATTTCCTCAGGTGTTATTGGCAAGTCTAGTGTTTCGGAGTCCTCTCTGCTTAGTTCGCAAAGTTGTGTGTCAGCTAAAAAACTGTCTATTTCTTCCTGTCTACTCTCTGTTTGAATATTGTACAACGTCCTGTAGTATTGTCTAAAAGTGTCAGCTATTTGTATACTATCCTTTCGTGTTTGCCCTGATGAGTCTATCATGTCGTACACATGCGTTTCTAGCTGATTTCTTTTAAGGGCATTCGCTAATGATGAGCCTGTTTTAATCATTGACATCAAAGTATCTCTGTTGTAGCCGGGATGCTTTCCTCTGATATTCTTTCATCAGGTAATTATTAAATTCTGTTTTAGCTTTAGTCAGGTTATGTAATATATTTGTGGAATCGGGTTGTCTTTTGAGTTCTGTCTCCCAGTATCTAATTTGAGATGTTATAGAATTCACAAATTGCCTATTATTTTTTGTTTTCTCTGGCCTTGTATCGTATTAATTCTCCTCTCAAAACACATTTGTGCGCTTCCCATAATACTGAAGGTGCAGTATCCTCGTTTGTGTTTTCCCTGAAGTAATGGCCTATGACAGTGTCAAGTTCTGTTTGTACTAAGGAATTATCTAGCATTTGTTCATCTAACCTCCACAAGAGTGGTTTTATTGGCATATTTGGCCATTCGTTTATACACTGTACAGGGGCATGATCCGACCACATTGTCTGCATTATGTTGGAATCTGCCACCAAGGCTAGCCCTATCTGGTCTGTCATGATGTAGTCAATTCTAGTGTATAGGTTATGCAGGTGTGAGTAAAATGTATAATCCCTTGTGTTTGGATGAATTGCCCTCCATACATCATGTAGTCTGAACTGGTGCATCTGAGTATGTATAGCTTTTATCACCTTTTGCGGTGTACTAGTTCTGCCTAATGACGTGTCTTGCGTCGGATTCAGTGGTAGATTAAAGTCTCCCCCAAGCAAAATAATGCCTTTCGCATGTTCCATTATTAGTTGGGTGATCTGTTTAAACAGTTTTTGCTGTCCCTCATTTGGCAAGTAGACATTCACTAGGGTAACTTGGGTGTTAAAAAGTAGGCCGATCACTAATATGTATGAGCCGTTAGGGTCCCTTATGATGTGTGTTGGATGGAAATGAATATTATTCCTCATGAATATACCCCCCCCCTCTTTTTGCATGACCAGATGCCAGAAACACAGTTTTATACCTGTTGCTAAAAAATGTAGGCTCTTTACCCTTTTTAAAATGAGTCTCTTGTATGTACAATATATCCCAGTTGTTTCTGTACATTTGATTAAAGGCTATAGAACGCTTCTCCAGACTATTAAGTCCTTTCGTGTTTATGGTCACTAATTTTAATGACCTCTGCTGCATCGTGTGCTTTTAGTTTTAACACTAGGTCGCGGGATGTAGTTTATTCCTCTGGTACTGTAAGGGTAACTCTCTCTGTGTATATGTCTCCCTAATCTGCTAGTAGTGTTGTACGTTAATTTCTCTAGGCCACTGGGATGTAGGAATACTGGTTTTTGCAATTTATTGGTTTAGCGTTTAAAGTTGAGGGGCTCACCCCTGTTATGTTGTAGTTGGTTAACTCTTATCTAAACGTTTGCTCTCTTCTGCTCAAATTGCTTCTAGTTTGCTATTTCTATATCTTTGTCAATTTAATACTATAACTTACAGCACTCAACACAATTGCTAACTCGTGCTGCTATATAATATAATACAAAACAATACAATTCAATACTATTCAATACAATTGAGGCAGTATCCCTGTCCCCAAACCTAACCTGTAAATACGAAAATATATATAAACAATGTTAGCATACGACCTTATATTATCCAGTCAATCTCAGAGTTCCTACTGCTAAAGTCCCTTAGTTATTGACCGTTACTTTATGTAGCAGCTTCATTATCTTCGGCTACATTCACCTCGGTCAGGGGTGCTTTAGCCAGTGTGTCTGATGTCTTATTCATTGAGGCTTGGAGGCTACGCTTCAATGTGCTTCTCATTCTCTTGTGGTGGTATGTTAATCTTCAGAGCCTCACAAAAGTGTGATAAATCTTCTTTGCTTTTAAGTACCGCCGTTGTGTTCTCTCTGTTTGTAATAATACTAACCCCATCTGTATGCAATTTTTTGTTCCCTTAAAGCATTTGTGATGTAATTAAATTCTCTCCTTTTTTGGAGGGTGGTGGGACTGAGATCCTGAAAGATTTGGATGCGGTTTCCTGCATGTGTTATGTTTTGTTTCAATCTGGCATGTCGCATTATTTCTTCTTTGTCTTTAAAATAAAGCAACTTAACTATCACATCCCTCGGTGGGGCCTTGGGCGGAGGTTTTGCACGTAAGGCTCTGTGCACTCTTTCTAACACCAGGTCTGGTGCACAGTTATCTCCTTTAACCGTTCTGAAGAGATCCTGCAAGCACCCCTCAAGTGCCGTTGGTTGAATTGATTCAGGGATGCCCCTTATCCTTGAGTTGTTTCTCCTTCCCCTGTTGTCTAGGTCTTCAACCTTTTCTAGGAGGTGGTTAATGGTCTCTTCTTGGTCATATGCCAGCCTTGACATATGTTGAATATCTGTGTCCATAGTGTTATGGCTTTCTTCTAGATTGGATACTCTTTGCGTGACTCGTGTTAAATCTCTCTTCAGATCTCCGTATCAGTTCTTTACTTCTGTTACCATTTCTTTAAGATCATTTTTTGTGCAAAGTGGCAGTAGATCTTCTTTTGTGAGGCCCGTTTTGTTATGTGTCATGGATATCTTTGCTGAATCTTCTTGCTGTTTGTCCTTACTGGGGGTGGTTGGTGTGGTGTCAGGTGTCATGTCGAGTGGTTTCAGGTATTGCTGCAACATTCTAGAACGTGGGGTGCTATCAGGTTTATTAAGCTTGCGTCCTGGCATTTTTCTTGTACAGTACTGGTGATTGACTGTAGGTACTGTGAGGGGTTACTAAAGGACAAAAGTTCTATGTATTTTATTTTATTTTCTCTTTTACCCCTATATTTTTTATTTTATTCCCTCCTCTTGCCCCCTCTTCCTGCTTCCTGTACAAGGATTGATGAAGGGTTAAAGAGGGTCCTTAGGCTGCTGTCTTGAGGTGTCCCCTGTAAAACAGTTTGCTCGCCCTTGCTCTTTCATGGCCACTGGAGCTCCCGTGACTTCTGCTACCTCCTGACCGGTTCTTTCTCCTCCGCTCTGTATTTTCTCCTCACTCCCAGCTTGTAGGTTATTAAGGGACTCTGCTGCAGTATGTGTTATGTGTCGCTGCCTGTTAAGTAGTTAGGTTTGAGGCACTAGGGCTTGAGAGCTATTCAATCAAGCAGCCATCTTCCTGACCGGCTAAGCTCCGCCTCCGTTTGTATTTTTTTTTTTACAGGTAAAAGAGCTGATTTCTTTGGGGCAATGCCCCGCAAAAGGCCCTTTTAAGGGCTATTGGTAGTTTAGTTTAGGCTAGGGTTTTTTATTTGGGGGGGGGGGGCTTTTTTTATTTTGATAGGGCTCTTAGATTAGGTGTAATTAGTTTAAATATCTGATAATTTATTTTTTATTTTGTGTAATTTAGTTTTATTTTTGTAATTTAGGTAATTGTATTTAATTTAGGTAATTTATTTAATTGTAGTGAAAGGTTAGGTGTTAGTGTAACTCAGGTTAGGTTTTATTTTACAGGTAAATTTGTATTTATTTTAGCTAGGTAGTTAGTAAATAGTTAATAACCATTTAGTAACTATTCTACCTAGTTAAAATAAATACAAACTTGCCTGTAAAATAAAAATAAACCCTAAGCTAGATACAATGTAACTATTAGTTATATTGTAGCTATCTTATGGTTTATTTTACAGGTAAGTATTTAGTTTTAAATAGGAATTAGTTAGGCAATGATAGGAATTTTTATTTAGATTTCTTTAAATTATATTTAAGTTAGGGGGTGTTAGGGTTAGACTTAGGTTTAGGGGTTTATAACTTTAGTATAGTGGCGGCGACGTTGGGGACGGCAGATTAGGGGTTAATAAATGTAGGTATGTGGCGGCGATGTTAGGGTCAGCAGATTAGGGGTTAATAATATTTAACTAGTGTTTGCGATGCGGGAGTGCAGCAGTTTAGGGGTTAATATGTTTATTATAGTGGCAGCAATGTCCGGAGCGGCAGATTAGGGGTTAATAAGTGTAGGTAGGTTGCGGTGACATTGGGGGCGGCAGATTAGGGGTTAATAAATATAATGTAGGTGTCTGCGATGTCGCTGTGGCAGATTAGGGGTTAATAAGTAAGATTAGGGGTGTTTGCACTCAGGGTTCATGTTAGGGTGTTAGGTGTAAACATAAATTTAGTTTCCCCATAGGAATCAATGGGGCTGCGTTACGCTGCTTTTTTGTAGGTGTTAGACTTTTTTTCAGCCGGCTCTCCCCATTGATGTCTATGGGGAAATAGTGCATGAGCACGTAAAACCAGCTCACCGCAGCTTTCAGCAGCGCTGGTATTGGAGTGCGGTATGAAGCACAATTTTGATCTATGCTCACTTATTGCCTAATAACGCCGGGTTTATGAAAACCTGTAATATCAGTGCTGTAGGGAAGTGAGCGGTGACAAAAGCATGCAAGTTAGCACTGCACCCCTCTTACTGCAAAACTCGTAATCTAGCCGTAAATAACTTAAAGTAACACACTGACACAAGAATAGAGGGTAAAACCATCACTGGCAATTTTATTAAAACTTTTAAAACGGACAACCATAAAAAATTGGATGGCGGCAAGTGAGTTCTAAAATTAGTGTCCTCAACATGACAGGAGGTCAATGGCCAGGGGCAGCAGCGAAGGAACACTTCGCTCAGGATAGAGGTAATGAGGTTATCGGGACTTGCAAAGACCCAAAAACAAATGCGGGGCTCCTCGGAATTACCTAAGGCGTTGCCAAGCCTTTGCCATCCGGCCATTACTCCACCCCAACCTCTCCATCTCTCTATCTGTGATAAAACAGGCCATGACCTCCCGCCTTCAGAGTGTAAAATATGTACTTCAACCCTTAGGGGGACTTGCTGGTACCTGTTGTTAGTGTTTATGAAGAATGGCTCGATTAACCCTAACTTCACCATGGGGATGCTAGAACCGCCCTAACGGCATCCATAATTACTCACACCGTCAAACCAGAGTCAGGGAGGGAAAAAGACTTGCAGCTGTCCCATATAGGGTTGCCACCTGCCCCGGTTGCACCGGGACAGTCCCGGTCTGAGGCTCTGTGTCGCGTGTCCAAGAACTACCCTCAAATGCCCCAGGATAAGTGCACCCCTGGCGCAGCAAGGAGCAGTGAGCACAGACTTTCCAAAAAATTAGCTAGCCAGAGGAACACTTAGCCCGGGGTTAAAAAAAAACGGGTAGGTGGAGTCTGACTGTCTGGGGGAGAGACAGAGTATGGTGTGGGACAGTGAGAGGGGGGAAGAGGCCAGTTGAGGAGGGGAGTCATCACATCCTGCAGGCTGCAGCTGAGAGCGGCAGAGAGAGGCAGGTGTTTATGCGGCGCCAGGTAGGACCGTAGGAGGCAGAGTTTGAAAGCCCAAACAGCGAGGTAATGGGGGAAATTGGAATCATATAGGCAGTTCGGGTGTTGAGCTTGTTTAGGACAATAAACTTACAATTATCTAGAGGAAGGGACTGTGTACAGTGAGCACATCTGAAATTTGACATGTATATATATATATATATATATATATATATAGTCTATATATATATATATATATATATTGATTTCATAATGAATTTGAGACCCGTGAGAAGCCACGCCCCAAGCCACGCCCCAAGCCACGCCCTGAAACACATCCTCTACACGCCCACTTAAACAGTGTCCAGGGCAAAAGGTGGCAACCCTAGTCCCACAGGAAGAAGAGGCCCCAAGCCTGGTGCAGAGCCTTTTTAACAGGTAGGAGTGGCACTCCCCCAAACCAGCAACATTGTTGCAGACTCAAACTTCTCTCCTTACTCTTCCCTCTCCCTGCAGGCCTTAACCCTTAAGTCTCTCCTAGCCCATTTGGCTCTCCGTTCTCATAAGGGTAAAAGGCCTAGCTGGTCGCTACCAGATAAAGTGCCCCTTTTTAACATAACTTAGTTAATTTAACACTTAACTAAATAACTTATATTAACACACTGACACAAGAGTAGAGGGTAAAATCTTCACTGACAATTTTATTAAAATTCTACTTTTAAAACTGACAACCATAAACTGGCTGCAAATTGGCTGGCGGCAAGTGAGTTCTAAAATTAGTTTCCTCAACACGACAGGAGGTCAATGGCCAGGGGCAGCACTGAAGGAACACTACACTCAGGATAGAGGTAATGAGGTTATCGGAAATTGCAAAGGCCCAAAAACAAATGCGGGGCTCCTCGGAATTACCTAAGGCATTACCCAGCCTTTGCCATCCGGCTATTATATCTGCGATGAGACAGGCCATGACCTCCCGCCAAGAGAAACTCTTGCCGCCAATATAAAGTAGTAGCCAATATAAAGTAATAGGGTTTTTGTTTTTTTTAGGGCTGTAAATGTAAATATTTTGAAACTGATTTTTTTAAATTTAGAAGCATGAGATGTATACCAGCATCTGTAAGATGTACCCCATCAGGTCTGTATAGGTGTCTGGCGCCGTCCGTAATGTTGTCATGGCGGACAACAAAACCACCACTCTATTCACTTTCTTGCGGACTCTATATGCTGCACCTGCAGTTCCCATGAACCTCCAGTGGAGCCTAGCTATATTGTTGGACCCTGTCACGAATATCTCAGGATTCGGCTGCTAAGGAGTTAACTTTGTGTAGCTTGAACTCAAAACAGTTATTTGTTTTTCAAGAAAAATTGTGTTTGTGTCTTCTTTGAAGTGCCAGGAGCATCATAAATGCTTGGCAGTGTAAACAGGACAGACTTTTATGGCCTAAGCTGTCAGCAGCAGGGCATGATGTAAAACAGCGTCCCCCAGCACATCTCCTGAGGAGGTCAATAAAGGGACATGGGTTATGTATAATGTTCTTAAAACTATTATAACCTTAAATGAAGGTAAATATGACAACCTGTGGCGATTCTCCCAATGAAACTAAAAGGTTCTAGATATGTAAATATAGAAATTGAGTTACCTAGCAGAACTTATAATGGATTGTATAATTTCAGGCAAGAAATTAGTCTATTGAAGGTCATAAAGACAGGGTTTTTTTCTTAGCCCGCCCAGGAGGGTGTGGTCAGGCAACTTGATCTCTGGAAAATGGTATAAGAATTCTATGTTTTAACAATAAGATTGTCATTCTTACAAGGGAGGCTGTGACACAGAATAAGGACCCAATTGCTTCATGCCATCTCTCTGGTAACAGATTCCAAAGACTAGTACAGTGTAAGGTTTCTAATTTTCTTCTTTTTATTTTGAAAAAACTGTTTGCGTGTGTAATTTTATTTGTAACAACTTGTGCATAATATTTTTGGCATAATAAATAATTCCTTTATTAAGTTTGGCCTTTGTCTAATAATTGAACCACGTTACTGAAAGAGACTGGAATATTAGAACTGTATAATTTAGGTTATTTCTGCTACTTTGTATTTCTAGAGTTAATGTGTAAAGTCTGGGTTTTTTCTTAGGATTTTCCCTTTAATAAATTTTAAGTTGTGGCAGTATTGGAGCTATAGGATTGATAGTTTATTGTGGGTGGCATTAAAAGGGAGTTTTGGGCATTTCTCTTACATCTAGTACAGACAAGGGAGTGTGGTTAACCCTGGCACCCACTAAACTGAATCACAAGCTTGCCTGGTGTGGCTAGATTGTGACCTTTTGGTGACAGTAAAAGGGGGCTGAAAACCCTTTCTGTGCCAAATAAGTGACTGGATAACCTTGGTTCATCACAAATTGGTGGGCAGCGGTGTAGATAATTTTTTTATTATTAGATTTTAGTGCGTGTGGATTTGCTAGTGGGAAAATCCCGGTACTAAAAGAAATTGTTTCTTACAATTTCCAAAGGCTAAAACTCAGTGCATTATATAGTCACACATTGCAAACAGTCCCCTTCCCTATTCTCTGTTTTTCTTTTCTATTTTATTTTTGCTATGCAATCATACGAGCAGCAATCTAATGAGACACTGATGCTCCTATGCCAGGAGCGTGATATTCCAACACGTTCAAAGAACAAAGATTTACTAATACAAGCTCTTGTTGAATATGATAACAGCCAAATCACACCAGTTGAAGTCTCAGGAGAGATGTCTGCAGCTGTAGGCAGTGATTCATCAGGATCTGGGGATCCATTGGACTGTTATTTGCAAACTGTTCTTAAACATATGGGCTCAGTGGATGCAAGTTTGCGCATGGAACTGATTACAAAGTTTTATGAAAGACAGGCTGCTGAACGACAGGCTGCTGTGGCGGAGAGACAGGCGTCTCTAGCAGCTGAGAGACAGGCTGCTGAAAGACAGGCTGCTGAACGACAGGCAGAGAGAGAGTATCAGCTACAGCTTGCACGGTTGGAGAGAGGGATGTTTTAACAATAAGATTGTCATTCTTACAAGGGAGGCTGTGACAACACAGAGTAAGGACCCAATTGCTTAATGCCATCTCTCTGGTAACAGATTCCAAAGACTAGTACAGTGTAAGGTTTCTAATTTTCTTCTTTTTATTTTGAAAAAACTGCGTGTGTAATTTTATTTGTAACAACTTGTTTATTAATAATGCATTGTGCATAATATTTTTGGCATAATAAATAATTCCTTTATTAAGTTTGGCCTTTGTCTAATAATTGAACCACGTTACTGAAAGAGACTGGAATATTAGAACTGTATAATTTAGGTTATTTTCTGCTACTTTGTATGTCTAGAGTTAATGTGTAAAGTCTGGGTTTTTTCTTAGGATTTTCCCTTTAATAAATTTTAAGTTGTGGCAGTATTGGAGCTATAGGATTGATAGTTTATTGTGGGTGGCATTAAAAGGGAGTTTTGGGCATTTCTCTTACATCTAGTACAGACAAGGGAGTGTGGTTAACCCTGGCACCCACTAAACTGAATCACAAGCTTGCCTGGTGTGGCTAGATTGTGACCTTTTGGTGACAGTAAAAGGGGGCTGAAAACCCTTTCTGTGCCAAATAAGTGACTGGATAACCTTGGTTCATCACAAATTGGTGGGCAGCGGTGTAGATAATTTTTTTATTATTAGATTTTAGTGCGTGTGGATTTGCTAGTGGGAAAATCCCGGTACTAAAAGAAATTGTTTCTTACAATTTCCAAAGGCTAAAACTCAGTGCATTATATAGTCACACATTGCAAACAGTCCCCTTCCCTATTCTCTGTTTTTCTTTTCTATTTTATTTTTGCTATGCAATCATACGAGCAGCAATCTAATGAGACACTGATGCTCCTATGCCAGGAGCGTGATATTCCAACACGTTCAAAGAACAAAGATTTACTAATACAAGCTCTTGTTGAATATGATAACAGCCAAATCACACCAGTTGAAGTCTCAGGAGAGATGTCTGCAGCTGTAGGCAGTGATTCATCAGGATCTGGGGATCCATTGGACTGTTATTTGCAAACTGTTCTTAAACATATGGGCTCAGTGGATGCAAGTTTGCGCATGGAACTGATTACAAAGTTTTATGAAAGACAGGCTGCTGAACGACAGGCTGCTGTGGCGGAGAGACAGGCGTCTCTAGCAGCTGAGAGACAGGCTGCTGAAAGACAGGCTGCTGAACGACAGGCAGAGAAAGAGTATCAGCTACAGCTTGCACGGTTGGAGAGAGGGATGTTTTAACAATAAGATTGTCATTCTTACAAGGGAGGCTGTGACAACACAGAGTAAGGACCCAATTGCTTAATGCCATCTCTCTGGTAACAGATTCCAAAGACTAGTACAGTGTAAGGTTTCTAATTTTCTTCTTTTTATTTTGAAAAAACTGCGTGTGTAATTTTATTTGTAACAACTTGTTTATTAATAATGCATTGTGCATAATATTTTTGGCATAATAAATAATTCCTTTATTAAGTTTGGCCTTTGTCTAATAATTGAACCACGTTACTGAAAGAGACTGGAATATTAGAACTGTATAATTTAGGTTATTTTCTGCTAAATTGTATTTCTAGAGTTAATGTGTAAAGTCTGGGGCCTAGATTTAGAGTTTGGCGGTAGCCGTGAAAACCAGCGTTAGAGGCTCCTAACGCTGGTTTTAGGCTACCTCCGATATTTGGAGTCACTCAAAAAAGGGTCTAACGCTCACTTTTCAGCCGCAACTTTTCCATACCGCAGATCCCCTTACGTAAATTGCGTATCCTATCTTTTCAATGGGGTTTTTCTAACTCTGGTATTTAGAGTCGTGTCTGAAGTGAGCGTTAGAAATCTAACGACAAAACTCCAGCCGCAGGAAAAAAGTCAGTAGTTAAGAGCTTTCTGGGCTAACGCCGGTTCATAAAGCTCTTAACTACTGTGCTCTAAAGTACACTAACACCCATAAACTACCTATGTACCCCTAAACCGAGGTCCCCCCACATCGCCGCAACTCGATTAAATTTTTTAACCCCTAATCTGCCGACCGCCACCTACGTTATCCTTATGTACCCCTAATCTGCTGCCCCTAACACCGCCGACCCCTATATTATATTTATTAACCCCTAATCTGCCCCCCACAACGTCGCCGCCAGCTACCTACACTTATTAACCCCTAATCTGCCGTCCGCAAAGAGCCGCCAGCTACATTATAGCTATGTACCCCTAATCTGCTGCCCCTAACACCGCCGACCCCTATATTATATTTATTAACCCCTAACCTGCCCTCCCTAACATCGCCGACACCTAACTTCAATTATTAACCCCTAATCTGCCGACCGAATCTCGCCGCTATTCTAATAAATGTATTAACCCCTAAAGCTAAGTCTAACACCCCCCTAAGTTAAATATAATTTTAATCTAACGAAATTAATTAACTCTTATTAAATAAATTATTCCTATTTAAAGCTAAATACTTACCTGTAAAATAAATCCTAATATAGCTACAGCATAAATTATAATTATATTATAGCTATTTTAGGATTTATATTTATTTTACAGGTAACTTTGTATTTATTTTAACCAGGTACAATAGCTATTAAATAGTTAAGAACTATTTAATAGCTAAAATAGTTAAAATAATTACAAATTTACCTGTAAAATAAATCCTAACCTAAGTTACAATTAAACCTAACACTACACTATCAATAAATTAATTAAATAAAATACCTACAATTACCTACAATTAAACCTAACACTACACTATCAATAAATAAATTAAATACAATACCTACAAATAACTACAATGAAATAAACTAACTAAAGTACAAAAAATAAAAAAGAACTAAGTTGCAAAAAATAAAAAAATATTTACAAACATAAGAAAAATATTACAACAATTTTAAACTAATTACACCTACTCTAAGCCCCCTAATAAAATAACAAAGCCCCCCAAAATAAAAAATGCCCTACCCTATTCTAAATTACAAAGTTCAAAGCTCTTTTACCTTACCAGCCCTGAACAGGGCCCTTTGCGGGGCATGCCCCAAGAAGTTCAGCTCTTTTGCCTGTAAAAAAAAACATACAATACCCCCCCCAACATTACAACCCACCACCCACATACCCCTAATCTAACCCAAACCCCCCTTAAATAAACCTAACACTAAGCCCCTGAAGATCATCCTACCTTGTCTTCACCTCACCGGGTATCACACCGATCCGTCCTGGCTCCGATATCTTCATCCAACCCAAGCGGGGGCTAGACATCCACTGAAAAAGTCCAGAAGAGGGTCCAAAGTCTTCATCCTATCCGGGAAGAAGAGTAGATCCGGACCGGCAACCATCATCTTCCAAGCGGCATCTTCTATCTTCATCCGATGAGGACCGGCTCCATCCTGAAGACATCCACCGCGGACCCATCTTCATCCGGCGACGTCCAACTGAAGAATGACGGTTCGGAACAGCGAATAGAATGCGATCTCAATGCGAGCTCAATCTGATTGGCTGATTGGATCAGCCAATCGGATTGAACTTGATTCTGATTGGCTGATTCCATCAGCCAATCAGAATATTCCTACCTTAATTCCGATTGGCTGATAGAATCCTATCAGCCAATCGGAATTCGAGGGACGCCATCTTGGATGACGTCCCTTAAAGGAACCGTCATTCTTCAGTTGGACGTCGCCGGATGAAGATGGGTCCGCGGTGGAGGTCTTCAGGATGGAGCCGGTCCTCATCGGATGAAGATAGAAGATGCCGCTTGGAAGATGATGGTTGCCGGTCCGGATCTACTCTTCTTCCCGGATAGGATGAAGACTTTGGACCCTCTTCTGGACTTCTTCAGTGGATGTCTAGCCCCCGCTTGGGTTGGATGAAGATATCGGAGCCAGGACGGATCGGTGTGATACCCGGTGAGGTGAAGACAAGGTAGGATGATCTTCAGGGGCTTAGTGTTAGGTTTATTTAAGGGGGGTTTGGGTTAGATTAGGGGTATGTGGGTGGTGGGTTGTAATGTTGGGGGGGGTATTGTATGTTTTTTTTTACAGGCAAAAGAGCTGAACTTCTTGGGGCATTCCCCGCAAAGGGCCCTGTTCAGGGCTGGTAAGGTAAAAGAGCTTTGAACTTTAGTAATTTAGAATAGGGTAGGGCATTTTTTATTTTGGGGGGCTTTGTTATTTTATTAGGGGGCTTAGAGTAGGTGTAATTATTTTAAAATTGTTGTAATATTTTTCTTATGTTTGTAAATATTTTTTTATTTTGTGTAACTTAGTTCTTTTTTATTTTTTGTACTTTAGTTAGTTTATTTCATTGTAGTTATTTGTAGGTATTGTATTTAATTTATTTATTGATAGTGTAGTGTTAGGTTTAATTTTAGGTAATTGTAGGTATTTTATTTAATTAATTTATTGATAGTGTAGTGTTAGGTTTAATTGTAACTTAGGTTAGGATTTATTTTACAGGTAATTTTGTAATTATTTTAACTATTTTAGCTATTAAATAGTTCTTAACTATTTAATAGCTATTGTACCTGGTTAAAATAAATACAAAGTTACCTGTAAAATAAATATTAATCCTAAAATAGCTATAATATAATTATAATTTATGTTGTAGCTATATTAGGATTTATTTTACAGGTAAGTATTTAGCTTTAAATAGGAATAATTTATTTAATAAGAGATAATTAATTTTGTTAGATGTAAATTATATTTAACTTAGGGGGGTGTTAGTGTTAGGGTTAGACTTAGCTTTAGGGGTTAATACATTTATTAGAATAGCGGTGAGCTCCAGTCGGCAGATTAGGGGTTAATAATTGAAGTTAGGTGTCGGCGATGTTAGGGAGAGCAGATTAGGGGTTAATACTATTTATTATAGGGTTAGTGAGGCGGATTAGGGGTTAATAACTTTATTATAGTAGCGCTCAGGTCCGCTCGGCAGATTAGGGGTTAATAAGTGTAGGCAGGTGGAGGCGACGTTGTGGGGGGCAGATTAGGGGTTAATAAATATAATATAGGGGTCAGCGATGTTAGGGCAGCAGATTAGGGGTACATAGGGATAATGTATGTAGCGGCGGTTTACGGAGCGGCAGATTAGGGGTTAATAATAATATGCAGGTGTCAGCGATAGCGGGGGAGGCAGATTAGGGGTTAATAAGTGTAAGGCTATGGGTGTTTAGACTCGGGGTACAACTCGGGGTACATGTTAGGGTGTTAGGTGCAGACGTAGGAAGTGTTTCCGCATAGCAAACAATGGGGCTGCGTTAGGAGCTGAACGCGGCTTTTTTGCAGGTGTTAGGTTTTTTTTCAGCTCAAACAGCCCCATTGTTTTCTATGGGGGAATCGTGCACGAGCACGTTTTTGAGGCTGGCCGCGTCCGTAAGCAACTCTGGTATCGAGAGTTGAAGCTGCGTTAAATATGCTCTACGCTCCTTTTTTGGAGCCTAACGCAGCCTTTATGTGGACTCTCAATACCAGAGTTATTTTTATGGTGCGGCCAGAAAAAAGCCGGCATTAGCTTTTCGGGTCGTTACCGACAAAACTCTAAATCTAGCCGTGGGTTTTTTCTTAGGATTTTCCCTTTAATAATTTTAAGTTATGGCAGTATTGGAGCTATAGGATTGATAGTTTATTTGTGGGTGGCATTAAAAGGGAGTTTTGGGGGGGGGGCAGAGCCAGCTACAGAGGAGACAAGACGTACTTATCATGAGCTCCTGTAATAAATAAAAAAAATAATCAACATTTAGCTTACTGGAGAACATAATTTACACCTCCTACCTAATTTCATGATCTACATTCATAAAGGAGGACAGCAACCCTTTTTTTCTTTACAAAGGGGTCAGAGGAGAAGCGACTAATGCAGCTTTAAGCAGTCAACTACAACAGCTGAGGACTATTCCGTATGGTTAGACCACGAGGAAGAGATAGCTGCCGGTCTTCCAGCTATATTGTAACCCATACAGATCCCCTATCTAAATATGGAGGATTTCTGTGTACGGGCCCTTGAATGTCTAGCCAAATTTGGGGAGAGTATGGTTCGCTGTTTTCACGATCTACAGCTTACTATTAGAGATCGGTCTGGAGTGGAGGACAGATTAATACCTAAAATAGCGGTGGACATTAATACCACTGAACCCTCCCAGTTTGATTCTACGGCACCAACCTCAGAGCCTAAACCATTGCAGCCTCACACGGAGTGTATTATATCCCTCACAGAGCAGGTTAACACTCTGCGACTGCCACGTACCCCAATTACGCAAGCTATCAGTGCTCAATTCATCTGAGGTAACAGCACTACAAGCAAGATGGCAGCTGACTTCGCGCAACAAGAGGAAGCTAGAGAGTCTAAACAACCTCTATACATAACCGAGATACCTGTTGTGCAGAGATCTACCCCTGATACACCTACACATAAGAACCGGATTGAAGAGCTCAGTTCCTTCTCCACTATCCTAGATGTCAGTCTGAGTGAGGATCTGTACACAGCTACCTTTAAGTACGGCGAGGCCGGCTTTTCGTTGAGGGACAACGCAACCAGATCTCCGAGTGGCAGAAGACAAGGAAACGCACGATCTACCACTGCAAGAGTTGTGAGACAGCCTCCTGTAAAATATGGGTCATTCATCAATGTAAGCCACTTGATCCTATGGCCATATTCTGTTTTTCACATGTGGCACGTATTCTCCAGATTAGCTTGGACCTTGATGGACTCTGCTCATGATCTGGTCCATTTGCAAAATTGGAGAGTGAGTTGCTTTCTTGGCCGCCATACCAACCTGAGGTCTGGAGTGGGGTAGAGAGGAACTGGAGACTCTATTATAAAGCCCCAAAACTGACATCGGTTTCACTTACAGGGCTATGTTTTTGATCTCCTATTATCAGGGTCTGTTTAATATCAGCCTAACCTCCCCCCAATGTATTAGAAAGCAGATATATATAACTGGCCATCTCTCTTTAACTTAGATGTAATAACTCTCTATGGGACATATTAGTTAGACGCTGCATTGTATATTGTTTTTATTTTTTTTAATTTTTTTTCTCATGTCGATGTTATGCTACTGTTTTCTCTGCTAGCTCCTAGCTCATATGAGATAGCGATGTTTTAGATATCTAAAGAGGTTTTGTTGAACCCCTCTAATGCTAATTACATTATACTGTTACATTACAATGTTATTCCTGAAGTGCAAAGCATTTAGAACCTTAGCTGCAAGCACAATGTCAGATAAAACCCCTATTATCTTTATGGAAACCATACTATAATATCTAAGACTGTACTTTTGTTTCTGAAGCTATGATATCTAAATCAACTGGTATGGGGACACTAGTTATCATTTTGCAGACTAGGACTCTTTATAGACTTGCCCATAGGTTTATTACATATGCTTATCCACTAGTTGTTTCCTACTTTAGAGGTAACTCCATTAATCTATATATCTACTTCTTGTTCTATTTAGACTAGCACAGAGAGGCTATGAACCTACACTCTAGAGCAGATATAGCATGCTCTTTAATTAGAGTTTATAATGCATATAGGAATTCAGTTGTATTTCTTTTTTTTGAAGACATGTATAGTTACATTACACAGTACCTCCACCTTCTGATTTAGCACTCAGTATTTCCCTCATACCCAAAAGGCCTGTAGTTTCAGAAGTCCTGCTAGATAATCAAACTAGCTGGCTCCACCCCCTTCCCCCCCTCTCTCCCCCCTCTCCCCCCCTCTCTCCCCCTCTCCCCCCCTCTCCCCCCCTTCCTCCCCCTCTCCCCCCCTTCCCCCCTCCCATTCCCCTCCCTTACCCCCCCTCCCTTTCATCCCCATCCCTTCCTCCCCCTCGCCCCCTCCCCACCTTCCCTTCCCCTATCCCTGTCTTACTTTCTTAACTTGAGCGGCTCTAGCCCGCTGTATTCCTTTCTTTTCTTCACCCCAACAAAATAAATGCCCTAATTTACCTTAAATAGACAAACTATATGATGATGGGTGTAGCGATTCAGGGACCAACTTCACTTCTAATAAAAATTTAAAAAATGAGGCATCATGATAGCATGTTCAGACACTAACATTTATCATACATCAGTTCCTAAGACCACCAAATATAAACTTCACAAGTGATGTGGCGGAGGCTTTAGGTATTCTATTGTGGCACCTGCCAGATTCTACGCTTTTATGGTTGATATTATTATATGGTTTAGTTAAAGCCTTTTCTGATATCTATAATGATTGTTGTACCATGATTGCAGATACCACAAGTTTAATAGTGATATTTGTGCCTTGAAGATTGGACTAAACTTTATATTATATATGTGGAATGTATGTTTGCCCTTACCAATTTTAATTTGTGTCTGAACACATGTCCTTGCTATGTTATTATTGTTTATTACCTCAATAAAAAATATTTAATAAAAAATTTTAAAAAAAAGGGAGTTTTGGGCATTTCTCTTACGTCTAGTACAGACTAGGGAGTGTGGTTAACCCTTGCACCCACTAAACTGAATCACAAGCTTGCCTGGTGTGGCTAGATTGTGACCTATTGGTGACAGTAAAGGGGGCTGAAAACCCTTTCTGTGCCAAATAAGTGACTGGCGCAGGGTTGGATAACCTTGGTTTGTCACAGACCCTATGGCAACCCCTGGAGCCCATGCCCACAACCAGTCGATGTCTGCTAGTATAATGTTTCTAAGTTCTAAAGCTGCGAAAGAACAAATATAATTTCCCCCTAAGTGCAGTATGAGGATAGTTTACCCCACCATCTCTGTGCTTCTCCTATTTGGGTTGGCAAGTCTCTCCAGCTCATCCCTCTCCTGCTTAACCATCTGAGTGACACTTTATTAGGGGAAAAACCTAGCTGTCTGTTATGGGTGGCTGTGGCTTTGATGGATGCCCAATGGACGAATGAGTGGCCAACGATCCATAACCACGAGGACCTTCTGGAGAAACCGAAAAAGAAACAACTGGTAATATTTGCAACTATGACTGGGACCCTGTGGAAGAATTAAGTGAGCGAACATATAAGCGATATCTGTTAGATCGCCATCTGCAGAGGTGCCGTATCTGTTCCGCTGGCTTGCCTGAGGTGGCTGCACTTGCGGCCACCCCAATTCTAAAAGAGTGCGGAACCACTCTTGCGGGGTTCAAGCCAGCGTCCCAGCGTTACTTTCAAAACATTCCGAAACTGATATTGTGACAAGGGTGTGCAGTCAGCATGAATTAAGAACTGTCCGGGAGTATTGGGGCAAATTCTTATATAGTCTGACAATAAGGGAATAGGGCAGGAAACACTATTGGCTTGTGGAGATAGGGTAATCCAAGTGCCGTTACCGTCCTGATCAGTTTTGGACTTGGGAATAAAAAGCAAGACGACATCAGGATACATGAAAAAATGATGTAACATAATTCCTGAATTGCGATCAGATTTAGATAGGGGCAGTAGCTCCCCAATGTGCAAGGCGCAAAAGAATGCCAGGGCAAATGCTGCTT